>NC_056749.1:280417349-280564652 GCF_019279795.1 Protopterus annectens
TCAAAATCTTCCTTCATACAGCAGGTATGTGTCTTATGTTTACATTTCTATTTGTTCTAAGACTGTGTAAAACAGTGAAAAGACTTTGGTAGATTGTTATATTTGTAACACTTTCATTCAGATCGGATAAGCTTTATGTATGCTGAGCGTGTTTCCCTTTAACACATATGTAATGTGAGTTGTTGTTGTTTTGGTATATGTGTGTGTCTATATATATATATATATATATATATATATATATATATATATTACATTTGTTAACCGGGAGAGTCCGACTGGATTTTGGTCCATTTTCAGAGGAGGCCCAGGGAGAAAAGCTCCACAGATACATACATACATTCAGAGTAATTTGACAATTGTTTTCATTAGTACAAGACAGTTACATACTTTGACAATTATATACTTTGTGCAGGAACACTTACAAAAATTATTTCAGAAATGCCAAAATATATAGCAGATTTATGGAATTATAGACTTTTATGCATAAACACAGTAATTTTAGTAATACACAGCTGTGCAAGTTCTCCTTTAGTTCAGTAGTACAACCACTAATTTATCAACTGGAACAGCTGAAGTATCAGTTATAGTAAATACAGTTTCAACAAGAGGCAGATTTTAGAGATTCAAAGTAATTAGAGAGAGGGTTAGTCAGGGTTTATACAGGGGCATAGCCAATGTATTTGTAAGTGTTTTTTAAGAGATGTTTTCAACTGAGTTAAAGAGGGGACTGCAGTAAGTTCAGCAGGAAGTAAGTTCCAGATTTTGCCAAAAGAGTTGGTAAATAGTCACCAGCTAAGTTGTTGGTTTTAACAGTTTAAACTAGCATTCTATTAGAGGAGCAGAGAGTTTTTAGGTTACTGTATGGGATGATGATATTTTAAAGTATGGGTGTGTTTTCTGGTTGATAGAGAACTTTGTGTGCTACGATTAATTAATTATACTGAATTTGACAGGGTAGTTCTAGCCAGCCTAGGTTAAGACAATGATATTGTCTATATGGTGAACCTGTGGCAAATTGGGCAGTATTATTGTAGCAGCTAGTGAGTTTATTTAGGTCCGATTTTCTTAGATTTGTAAAAATAGGAAAAGCATATAGCAGGGTTGAAAGTAAATGTGTTCGGGCAATCATGGTCTTAGCAGATGGGGTAAACAATTGTTTAATTCTATATAAAGAGCCAAGTTTCTTATTTACTATCTTAGTGGTATGGTCGATGTGAGCATTGAACTTGAGTTTGTTGTTGATTAATATACCCAGTAGCTTAGTAGTTGGTTCTGGGGTCTATGTCAGAAGATTGACTTTTCAGAAACTCGAAATTCATATGGTTGAGACCATATGAAAAAAAAACACAATAATCTACCTTTTTTATGTTTTTTCGGGGGGGGGGCAAGCCCCCTGCACCCTCTACACCCCCTGCAAATTATACATACCAATTCCAAGGTCACACTACAGTGGGGAAAAGGGTAAATTTCCCAGTCCTCATTGTACCACAATCTCCATTCAAAAGCTTCAGGTTTTCAAAAACTCGATCAAATCATCTTGACCATGTGAATTTTGAGTTTGTGAAAACTCAGTCATCTGACAGGAACCGATATACACACACACACACACACACACATATATATATATATATATATATATATATATATATATATATATATAGTAAACTGTTTTGACGTACTGGTTTATCCCATGAATGCTTTCTAAGTGATGGTGTAATATTGTACTTATCGATGCAGTGCCACGTTCTGATAATTTGCTCAATACAGCTGTATATTTACACTGCATTACTGTGGTTCTCTATCAGTATACTTCCTGCTAAAACTACTTTGAGCTTACATTCATAAACTTTCATACCATCACTCTACTACCCGTGGTGGTGGTGGTGGTGCTGCAGTAGCACTGTTTCCTCACAGCAAGACGTTGTCCCGTTTGATTCTCACCTAGAGCGTCTTCTGTGGAGACATGCGTGAATGGGCGTACCTTCATTGAAGTTTGTGCGTTAGGGCCGGCAACTCAGCATGTAAAAATCAACTGCCAATCATTAGCGGACTGGAGTTCCACTGTGGCGACCCCTAACTGGGAAAAGCCGAAAGACACAAACAAACAAACCATCACTCTACTCTTATATTTCCCCTGTATTCTCTTGCTCTGACTCACTGTGGTCCTTCCTCCATCTTTTTTTGTATAAGAAGTACTAATTGTATTACATTGTTATAATTTTACAGCTTATAGTTTTTTTTTCTTTCTTTCATTTCAGAGCCTGCAGTCACTACGTCTGACCTTGATACTGCAGGAGCTCAGCCACAAGACCCTACACCTACACGTTGACTGAGAATTTTGTCATTGTTTAATTATACATATTTATCATGATGAACCTTGCTGCATATTAACTTTAATCAGCTAAATACATACCTGCTCTGTAATTGAAAGCTGTGAAATAGTATGTGCACTCTAAGGACCTCTTATTAAGTTGATCACTGTCCACTTTTGCTTGACCAGTACACTACACTGCATATGCCAGTTATTTTGTCTCAGGAAATGACAGGCAACCTGTTTTACTTGCAACTCTTTGTTAATTGCTTTGTTCTGGCTATAAACTGATTGATCTCAGTTATAAATTGACCAGAGGGCGGGAAGCCAATTCAGCTTATCCTATATTCTTTTTCCTCCTACTGTGCAATCTTTCATCCTGCCATGACTCAATAATGTCTTGCAACATCTCACCAACTCTGTCACAACCAACTATCCATACTTCCTCTTTACACTCTCCACACATTGCTCCAAACCTATTTAATATTGCCACTCACCTTTATTCCAAATATAGGCTGATTAATTGCATTTCAACTGAAACCAAGCCAAAATTAAGTACAAGAATCCTCTCCAAAAGCAAGTATGCATAACTCCACAATGTACTAAAATCCTTCTAGGAGAGATATCTACCCTAATTATGGCTCCACCTATGACAATTAACACAAAGATAATTGCCCCCACACAGTACTGTAACCCAAAAACAGCCATTCCCCAAACCTGGTGATCTAATTTTTGCTCCAATAAGTGTTAGAAGTAAAAGAAATAAAACTGCTGACCTACATGCCTGGATTACCCAACATAAAACTGATTTTCTCACTGTAACTGAAACTTCACTTAAACCCAGCATAAATGACTCCAAAGTTATACCTCCTGGCTATAATGTCATTTGTAATGATTGTAAAAGAGGAAAGGTGGTATTGCTTTAATATTTCCCAATACCTACCACATTTCCCCTTACAGCAAACAAACACCAAACTTCAGTTCAGCAGAGCTTCTTACTGCTTTCCTCAAAGTAAACAATTATAAACAAATATTTATTACTGTCCTTTATCTTCCACCTTGCAGCAATACAGCTATACTGGAAGATATCCTACAATGGATATCTACAACACTTCCCCAAGAAAAAATATTGCAAGGTGATGTGAATATCAGTTGGTTGTACATAAACGCATATGGTTTCACACAGCTAATTAATAGCACCACACATTATAGCAAGACATCAAATTCTCTACTAGACTGGGTCCTAGTATCAGACCATAGCAAATACTCCATCACAGGTACAATGTCAGACTATCTCAATGATCATCTTCCAGTCTATATGACTAGATAGCTCATGTATCCAGTTAAACAGCATGTTTATAAAACAACATGTAACCTTTCCAAGTTTAACCCAGAAATGTTTATTTCTACATTATCATCTATTAACTGGAACTTCCTAAAAATCCTCCCCTTAGGCAATGCTGTAATCGAATTCAATACAAATTTTCTAAATATCCTAAATAGCCTTACACCTCCTAAAAGGAAGAGACTGAAAACAAATAATGCAATATGGCTATCCAAAAAGAGTGACTGCTAATGCAGGGTAGGAAAAAAAGCATGGAAAGAATGACAAAAAATATAAAACAACTCAATAGCTTGAAAACTTCAGAATGCTTTGCAATCATACTAAAATGCTAATAAATGAAGATAAAAAACTATTCTATAATAACTTTCATAATAATAATAAACGCAACCCTAAAACATTTTGGACATCCATTAAAGAAAGCTTACATCCCGGCAAAAAATACAACCCAAATCCCTCTCCCAGTAACTTACCACTCAAAATTTCAATACAGTTTAACATCTGAAGAAGCAATGTTGATCATTCCGAAAGTGCTTACACAACAAATAATTTTTGTTTTTATTCATTACATTCGTGCTTTATGTTCCACTTGGCTTTTTGGTGCTTTACTTTTATTTTATAGATAGTATAGCATGTCTAACCAAGACTTCCTCAAATTCTAATCCCAGCCCTGCCCAACAGCCACATATCACCACATCCACTTTCACATTCAAATCTGTGCCCATATCCTATATAAAAGTGCTTTTAAACAAACTTACACTGTGTTCTTCTTTAACCGATGCCCTTCCAAGTGAGTGCCTAAAAATAGCAGCCAATAGCCTTATCTATCCTGTCTCAGTCCTTATAAATATGTCATTCCCCACATTCCCACTCTCTGGAAAAAGTCACACATTATCCCTCTACACAAAGGAGAAAATTCAACAGACATTAAAAACTTTAGACCTGTAGCAATCTTATCTTCCCTCACCAAAATACTTGAAAATTGTATTCAAAAATAATTGCTGAACCATCTCCTGCATGAAGAACTCCTATCCCCTATACAATATGGCTTTCATCCTGCCCATAGCACTAGCACTGCCCTTCTAACCAATATAGATATTGTCAATAAAGCTGGAGGTAATGGCAAGCTAGACTTTTCCTTATTTCTAGATTAGTCTAAAGCCTTCAACACAGTTTGTCACAGCAAACTTCTACTTCAAATGTCCTCATTAGGTCCCTCTCAGCCAACCCTTCTGTGGTTCAAAAGCTACCTGTCCAATAAGTATCAATGGCACTCCACACTCTCTCCTTAACTCCAAGTCACCACCAGTGTACCACAAGGCTCTATCCTTGGTCCCCTCCTCTTTAATGTTTTCACCAACACCCTCTATACATCCAGACAACAGGGCACCCTAATACAATACACAGATGATTCCACTCTCATTTGCAGATCTGACAACATGGTATACCTCCAAATAATTACTCAGGAAGCTTTAACAGCCACTGAAACATGGCTTCGTAACTCACAACTAATGCTGAATCCAAAAGAAAACCAAACTACTACTTTTTTCCAAAATGCCTCCCTCATGAAAAATAAAACTTAAACTTGAAAAAATGCTATAACAAAGTTACTAAATTTGAAGCACATACCACTTTCAGAACCCACTACTGTATAGCACTGAAAAGCCTAAATTGGTTAGAACTGCCACATCAACTAACATATATACAACTTCTTACCATCTATAAAATTATCCAGCATTCATCTACCTGCCCAGCACTAAAACAAAACTTCTGCATAACTGTGTTACCAGTCGGTCATAGCGATCCATTGACCAAAAACTCCTGGCTACAAACCTAGCAAAACTGCTGGGCATTGTCTGTACTCGTACAAGATTGCTAAGGCCTAGAACTCCTTACCTGTATCTATCAGAGCTATACCCTCCCTCCCTCCCTCCCATCTTTCAAAATCACTCTGAAAGACTTCCTAGCTAAAATTTGTCTCTGTTCTTGCTCAAAACCAGGATAAACTATATCCCTAAATATGAACAAGTACCTCCTTATTCTTCCTTCTTCACTTACTGCCTTACTGCTATCTAATTCTCTCACCTGACTTTCTCTCTAAATATACCTTAACCCTGTTTTTCCCTCACTTCATATTGCAATTCCTATTTGTATTAGACTAACTCACCTTTAATTTCTCTACAAACTGTCTTAAATTTCTCTAAATATTAAATGATTGTCATATACCTTGTATCGATTCTTAACCAATGTTTTTAAATAATGTTGAATTTGTTAAAATTATTTAAATTTCAGATGTTTTTGTTTTATTTTTGAAGATTGTAAAATTATTTTTCTTAAAATGTTTTGTAATAATTTGGACCTTTTCTCACCAGACCTTCACTGAAAATGGGCTTCTACCCAGTCGGACTTTCCTGGTAATCAAATGCCAATATATAAATAAAAAATAAATACATAATCAGGTACTGAGCCACTTGGACATTTAATTAACATGCCACCTTGTCACCAATGTAAAGGGAACATTCCTACTGTTGCTGTAGCTCCAGATAACCTCTAAGTAAAACACAGCAATGTGCCACTATACCCTGTCATCTAGTGGCACTGCTAATATGTAATACTACTCCATTTTGGTGCCTTTTTTGTTATTCTCCCTTCATGTGTGGCACACAAGCATTGTTGAAATACCTTGCTGGTAGTAATATTGATAACACTAACCATTTAATGAATTTGATCAGCCCAATCTCCTCTGTTTCGGAAAGATAAAACTACCTCACAAGACAGCATAAGTTATTTTCAGGTATAAAGGAGAGAATGACTGTAGGGGATGAAACAGCTGCTGTAAATTGTACTATTTTTATTTTAATTTGTGAAATGAAGTATTTATTGCTAATAATAGCTAAACAGGGTCACTCTGGCGGTGAACTGGAATAAAGTCCTGACTATGGCCCAACCAACTTGGGGTTAATTTCCAGCTCATGTGTCTAATGAATTGCAGGGGAGGGATGAACATTATTGTTCCAAGGGAGAGGGTGGTGACTTGGGTGACTCCTGCATATAGCCCTAGTGGAGGCTGTGGATGTCACATTGTATGAGTCGTGGTCCTAATGGAGGCAGGGTGTGGATATGCTCAAGCGGCTACAGCAGCGGAGTGATATGCCCTTATATCTGCATTGCATGTCCGCCCCTTGGATGCAACCAAAGGCATCACAAGGGGAGAGTGGGTAGGGCATAACCAAAAAATCCCCGCAATGGAATGTGGAAGTCTGAGGTCCCCCAGGATGCCCTTAGGTTTCATGACTGGCATTACAAGATTATGGAGCAAATCTGGTGGATTAGTGTATTTTTTAGAGCAATACCATAAGAATGATGTAGGGGCCCCAAAAATTAAAATAAAAAATATATACCTAAATAGGGAATAAAGTCAATTATGCTGGAATAAAATAATTCACCACAACAAACTTTTCTTCCCTTTTTTGTTTAGATGTCTCCCAGGTGTAGGTTCACTGCACACTCTGCAAACAAAAAGAGAAAGGGTAAATAGGAAGAAGTCGTCCCTGCCCTGCAACCTTTTTGTTAAAGAAACACATATTTTTTCCTATTCTTCAATTATTGAATTGTTTTATGTAAGCTACTAAGGCTTTTTATCTGTATCACAAGATTTTAGGGATGTTTAAGCATCCTAAGCATGCACTTTCAAACTGGGCAGCAGACCATCCTAAAGAAATAGGTGCTATTATATTATGAGGGATAACAAAAACTCCATTTTTAGTAACTTAATAAATGTTTCTCTGCACTGTCCCATTTAGTGACATAATTTATAGAAAGCTAGCCAGGTAAAGCAATAGATTATTTTCTTTTAAAAAACAATAAAGCACATGCCTGAAAGTGTAGCTCTACACCATTAAGCTGCACTACATGTCATAATCCACCCTACCCCACTCCCACCCACCCAGTATTATCAAATTTAAAAATACCCACCTTAGGTAAGAAGGAAGCATTGGTACGTAAAGTAACTCTAACCTTGTGAAAAAACAAATATGGGGGCTTAGAAGATAATGCTTGAAGTTCTTAAATTCTTTTAGCAGATGTAATTGCCACTAAAAAGATAGTCTTCCAGGTCAAGAATTTTAAATCACATTTAGCTACAGGTTCAAAGGGAGACTGTGGCAAGGCTTGCAGTACCAAATTTAAATCTCCTGATGGTATAGAATCTTTGTAAGGAGGTCTAAGTAGAAGAGTACCTTTCAAAAATGCATTGCATATCTTGGAGGAAACCAGGGAAAAATTCTGAAATCCCACAATGAAATTTGAAATAGCTGCGAGTTGGAGTTTAATAACTGATGAACTAGCACCATTATTAAATGACCTCGTTAAAAATTCATGAACAGAATGCATTGGGGCTGAAAAATGGTTCTACCTGATTCTGCTGTGCCCAATAAACAAATCGTCTCTATTTAGTTCTGTAGAGTTTTCTTGTAGAGGGTTTATAGGAAGATAATAGAACGGAATGTACAGGCAAAGAGAGCATAGGTTACCTGGTTATTAATGGAATTGGAGAAGCCATTTGGCCAGTTTGAGGTTTGAAATGTTTGAGTGAATTATGCCTGCCCGGTGAGACAGAATGTCTAGAATTGGATCCAGAATCCAAGGTGGGTACCAAAGATAAGACCAAAGGAAGGGGAACCAAATTTGTCGAGGTCAGCAAAGTGCAATAAGGATGACTTTGCTCTTCAACCTGGATGCTTTCTGAAGGAACTTGAGAATTAAAGGAGAAGGGGGATAAGCGTACAGACGACCAGGGGACCAATCATGGAAAAGAGCATCCCTCAGTGACTCTCCTGATGGAGGGACTAGGGCAAAGAACCTGTTGCACTTGTTGTTTAGGGGAGATGCAAAGAGATCGCAGCAAGGCTGGCCCCACTGATAGAAAATCATTTCTGTCACTTTGTTGTTGAGAGACCACTTGCAGTAAAATGGATCTGCTCAGTTTATCTGCTATCACATTGGACTTCCCTAGAATGTGCATTGCAATTAGAAAGCAGTTGGAGGAAATCTACCATTGCCACACCCTCAGGGCTTCTCGATATAGGGGATAAGATTTGGTTCCCCCTTGTCTGTTGATGTACCAAACCACTGAAATGTTGTCCATTTGGATCCCAGTTGTTCTGAGAGTTATAGAGTCTTGCAATGCTTGCAATGCCAAAAGCACTACTTTCATTTCCAGAACACTGATATGCAAATTGGCCTCTTCGGGAGACCAAGTGCCCTGGACTGTCTTCCCCAGAAAATGCCCCCCCCCACCCAATCTGGGAAATGTTCCTGGTCACTATAGTCTTGGGCTGAGGGAGAATGAAAGGATGACCTAGCATCAGTTGTGACTGCATCCATCAGGAAAGATACCATTTGCAAACCTGAGTTATCCTTAAGTTTGTCGACATGAGTTGAGAGAGAATTGACCATTGTGTTCATAGCATCCATTGCAGAATTCATATGTGGAATCTTGCTAAAGGAGCTAAGATTATTGCCGCTGACATTGATCCCAGGGCTTGCAGAATCAATTGGTCTGAAATTCTAGTACTGCAAATTATTTTCCTGACCTGATCTCTTATTGTTTGTACTGTCACAAGGGGAAGAGATGCTACCATAGATAGTGTGTTGAACATTGTTCCTATGAATTCCAATGTCTGATTTGGTTGTAATTGACAGTTATTCAAATAATTGAAATAGGTGTGCAATACTTGGTCTCGTACTTGTACCAGTTGATGCCGCGTCGGAATGGTAATGAGCCAGTCACCCAAATATGGAAACACCTGGAATCCCTGCAGTCTCAGGTGAGCTACTACTACTGCCATGCACTTGGTAAACACCCTGGGGGCTGTGATGAGACCAAAGGACAGTGCTCTGAACTGATAATGACTGGTTCCTAGCCAGAAGCGTAAGTACCTTCTGGACTATTTGTTCATCTTTATGTGATAGTACACATCTTGAAGTTGTATTGAGCACATCCAGTCATCCTTGATCAGAAAGGGTAAAATGGACTAAACCATGACCATCTGGAAATTGGTGTATCAAACCAATTTGTTCAACAAACTGAGACCTAAAACCGGTCTCCAGTCCCCTGTTTTCTTTGGCACTAAAAAGAAGCTTGAGTAAGTTCTGGATTCTATTTAGTCTGGAGGGACCTCTTGGGTGACTCTTTTTTTTCTAGCAGCTTTTGTACCTCTAGTGTTGCTGCTTCCTTCTGATTGGGTGGAACATTTTCCTGGATAACGGGGTGGAAGGGAAAAGGGAATACTATAACCTCTGGAAATTATTCTTTTCACCCAAGTATCATTTATTATGTTTAGCCAGGCTTCATTGGTGGAGAGATAAGTGGCCTCCGACTGCCTCCAGAGGAAGGCAATTGGGTCTCTGTTAAGGAGTGCTGAAAGGATGTTTTGGAAAAGGTATCCCTAGACCCTTGGTTTTGTGGGTCTCCTCTGCCACAGGGGAGTCTTCTGCCATTATCGCTCCCCCCTCTGCCTCTGGGACAACTACCTCCACATGTGTTCTGGAAAGGACCCTGAGACTTCCTGAACCACATCTTTTGACCTCCCCATTGGTTCCTGGAAAAGGTCCATTGAGGGGTTGAAAAACATACACTCACTGCAGATAGGTTCTTTCCATCCTTCTCACACCCAGAGAGTGTGTCTTTTACTGTGGGATCAAACAAAGAAGACCCATCAAAAGGCACATTTGACATAAGGCATTTTATGTCCACATCTGTCATATTTTTTAAATCCTCTATCAGTCAATATGAAGAAACAACTATATCAAGCCACTGGAAAGAACACCGATAAACAACTTACAACATATAGCAGTAACCAGAAACCAGCAAAGGTAAAGTAACAGACTTCTTTTTTTTTTTTTTTTTAACAGAAAAGAAGCAAAACATCCGTGACAGGAAAGGATAAATGGGGGGTAGGAAAGGCCTACCAACAATGGTAGCATCAAATACACTAGCTAGTGTACAAAGGGAAGAAAAGGATAGCAGAAAAACTCTAAGAAATATATTAAAGTCTCTAACAGAGATAGAGATTTAAATGCTAGCATTTACAGACAAAGGTTGAAGAGATTTTACTTAGCTTAACCAAATTTCTCAAGAAAAGTAGTCAGCCATGTCTAGTTGTGAAAGTGGAAAAACGAGATCTGAGGGAAGTTAGGCATGGTGCATTGTGGGTAGGAAAGGAGCTCAAGAGTCTGTTGATCACCACGAGCTAAAGTAATATCAGAGTCGGATCTGAGTGTCGCATCTGAACCCATACGTTGAAGAATGAATGAAAACTGACATCAGCTCTACTATTAATTTGATATGACATGACTAATGAAGCACTGAGTATGAAAAACATTTTGCTACATATAACTGTCAATTATAATAAAGACTATGATCAGAGTTTGCAATGGAATCTGTTTATCTGATTTCCACTTAACTGTGTTTTGTTCCAAGTTGGAATGTCAGGTCACTTTGCTGAATGCATAATTGCTCTGGTATATCTGTGTTGGTAGGTATCAAAGCCATTTGTGATGATTCTTTGCTTCCCCATGATGAAAAGTGTTTACTTTCATTAGTTAAATCAACCATGCATGTATAGTATGAACATTCACTAAGAGAACTGCTGTGAAGCGTGCTTTGTAAATCTCAGTTCTTAAACTGTGCTACATGGTTCATTTATAACAGAGTATCTACAAGCATAGGACAGTAGAAATCAGACAATGCTAGCCATGTAACTATTCAAGTAATGAGTATTTTTTCATATCTGTGTTTGGGGGTGGGGAGGAGGTGGAAGTGGATGAGAAAATGGAAAAAGAGATCGTCCAAGCTGTTCTGATAGAGAAATAGGCCAAGACAGAGGCAAACTGCCTTGCCCAGAATGGAGACCAGGGGATCTGTATTTCATTCCCATTTCAAATGTTCTCTACACACATTTTTCCATTTGCTCAAGTGCTATGTATTTATTTAATGCTGGAGCAATTCATTAATCTAGAAGTCCCACCTCACTATTTCCCTTTTTCTATATTCCATCTTCTTAAACCTGAATCAAGTACTGTGATGAAGGAAATTACAAACACGTTAAGTACACACTGCGTTACTCCATTTTATTTGTGTCAAGTATGACCAGCATTGTTATACTGGGCATGTTCAGGATTTGGCTGAGTTCATTGTTTGCAACTTGATATCATCCTTTTCATCATATCATTCACACTGCTTGTGTAGCAATGCTTTTGCTAACATTATTGTTTCTTTTCTGGTTGGTATTAGCTATAACAGCCAGTTGTTGTTTTTTAATTCTAAACCACAATGCAATAAAAAAATAAAGAAAAAGAAGAAAGGTATGTGAAGTGCACTCGCTGGTATTAATGTGATTCCGGACTGTTTCTTTCTGTATTTTACTAATCTTCTGAACTGCAATTGCTGGTATTTAATATAACTTAGTATTGTCTCCTTCTTTTCAGATCAGAATTCCAAGACAGATTAGTCCTATGTACTGTTCTAGTCCGGCTCATTAGGAATACATTCATAACACTTTCTATGGCAAAATTATTGTAATCTAATAAACAGGGTTACATTGGCCCTGTGACACTTGAATTGTCAATGCATTTTGAACCTGCCATTGCAATTGGAAAAGATTTTTTAACCTGAAAATACAATTTTTGTGAAGAAACACTTCCTTATATTTCATGGTACTCCTTTGGCCAGTTCTGTGATACTTTGGTCTTTAACCAGGCACCTTGCTAAGATCCCCAGCACTGGAGTCTTCTTGTTTTCTGATTGTGTGTATGTGTTATTCCATTAATCTTTTAAAAATAAGAGAAGCAGTAAACTGCTAATATGCACATTTTATGTTAATTATTTGTCCTTGATTTGAGGAAGATGACATCGACTTTCAAAGGGTTTGTCCCAGAGTTCAGCATTTAAAATTTGAAATATGAGACAGATGACCATGTAGGTGAAGAAGTTTGCCTGTTTTTTTCCGCATTAACTTTAGTCAAGGGCAGCAATGTTACAGAGTAACATGTGCTGCTAATGAAGGTTACCGCTGTCACACCTGTGATATTTTCAGATTAGACTCTAGATTAAAACACATGAACATGACCATGAGCAAACAACAGCTATTCGAGGATCTAAGCATACCCAGACCTCTCAAGTGTGGGCAACTCATAAGAAGGAGTGCTTCTCATTTTGAGTTTTAAAAAAAATCATGTTTGTCCTTGTTTCACATTGAAAGGGTTTGTCACATTTGGTATTAAGAATTTTTCTAACTAATATGCATGGTAAATAATACTGAATAATATTAAATCAACATGACAGTGTTTTATAAGTATAAAGCCAACACATGTTAACCATCCTTTGAGCTTCCTAGTTGAAATTCTTAGTAAGCTATTAGTATGTGTTCCACATTCTGCCCATTTTTTTTCCATACTACGGTGGTGGTGCTGCGGTAACGTTGTCGCCTCACAGTAAGACCTTGTCCTGTTCGATTCTCAGCTAGAGCGTCTTCTGTGTGGAGACATGCGTGAATGGGTGTACCTTCGTTGAAGGTTGTGCATCAGGGCTGGCAACTTGGCATGTAAAAATCCACTGCCAATCATTAGCGGACCGAAGTTCCGCTGTGGCGACCCCTAACCGGGAAAAGCCGAAAGACAACAAAATTGTGAGTGGTAATGTTCTACATTTTGGAGATGAAAGGTTGAAAGTTCTGAGCATACAGGAGATGGAAGGTTGAAAGCTAGGAGCATACCTATGAAGTGTTCCCTCTTTTTCAGGGATGTCTCACAGTTTTGTCCTGCACATAACAAATTTTGTGACTCTGTAACAAAAGGGGAGGATTAAAGTCATAATATCGTTTCAGGTACTATAGCTACAGACTCTGTGTTCATTATAGGTTCATAGGTGTGTACTAGGCTAACAACCATAAGGGTCTTTTTTAGCTTAGCCATGCATCCCAAATCTCTGACAAGTTCTGGTACCCTTGACAAGTGTAAACAGGGGCTTAGGAGATGAAACATTTACAAGCAGGGGCCTGGAAAATGAACCATTTACAGGCTGCCTGTATCCATTAGAGACATAGGTGCCAAACCAGGGATGGATTTCCTGTTCCCCATCTAATTGTCCAGGTTACATTTGAATTGGGTTAGGGAGAAACCCTGCTTCACATGGAAGGGGAGCCTGTTCCAGACAAGAGGTAGTCTCAGGGATACATACCTGCCTCTCTCACAGGTCCTATTTATATCACTGGCAAGGTTTACGTCTTTAGAATGGGCAATTCTGGTGCTGTTTGTTTTTTGGATATGCAGGAGGTCCATCAGGGTGAGGTCTAACAATGCCTTGTATGCCATTCATAATCTCCACTCAACAGCCTGTAGGAGACAAACTACAGGGATAGGGCAGCAGTCTGCATATGATACTTACTCACTATATTCTTTTAGTGAGGAACCTTTGTGGATGTTCCATAGGAAAGTGGAATTTTACTTAATGATAGGTCTGATTTATGCTAAATACAGTGGAACAATGATCTTCTTGGATCTAGATACCATACCTTTGTTTATAAGTCCCACAACATGGAATTATTTTCTCACTACTATAGATACATGATGGTCAAAGACTAGATTACTATCTATATGTGTCCCTAAGTCCCTGACTACTGGATCAGCTCTAAGGGGTGTGTTGTCAATATGATAGTTACAAGGGGTGAATTACTTCCCAAAGAATACTATCATGCATTTCTTGGCATTTAGTTTTAGTCCATGGCTCTGACACCAGTTATTTGTCTGTGTCAGCCCTTACTGGGGAACATTTGTGTCAGTGTGGGATTCTATGACTGCTCCTAACTTGCAATCATCTGCAAATTTAGTCAGCCAGAGGCCCTTGACAATGGCTCTGACTTCAGAGAAGTAAATGCCAAAAAGGAGCGGTCCCAGAACTGATCCCTGATGGACTCCATTTGAGACTGGCCTCTTTGCAGAGGTGGACTTCCAGTTCTAACTTCCTCAGTCCTGACTGCAAGCCAGCTGGCTATCTACTGGCTGACATAAGGATTTATACCTAAACTCCTTAGTTTGTCAATAATGCCCAAGTGGGGTATTGTGTCAAATGCCTTGGCCAGGTCAAGGCAGGCAGTGTGAACTGTTTTGCCCTCATTCATTGCAGTGGTGACCTTCTCAAAGAAGTCCAACAGGTTGTGTAGGCATGTACTGCCTTTGATGAAACCAAATTGGGTCAGGTCCAGTGTCTGGAGGTTTCCTATGTCATTACTGATCTTTTCCATGATAATTCTCTCCATGGCTTTGCATACGAGACTAGTGAGACATACGGATTTGTAGTTTCCAGCTCCTGTAGATGGCCCACTTTTTTGCAGAGGGATGAATGTTTCTGCTCTCTATTTGTGAGGTACAAAACCTGTTTGAAGACTAAAGTTAAACAGAAATTCCAGACGGCCTGAAAGATCATGCTTCATACTATTTATAAGGCATTCTGGGATATTGTCTGGGACCACTGATGCAGTGTTCTTTGCCTTAAGGAGAACATTGAGAATCTGTTCCCTAGTGACAGTAGGGAGAGTTATATTTGATGGTATTTCCTGAGGAGAGGTTGAGGGGGGAGAGATGGGTAAAGTTCGAACTGAATTTGTGAGCCAGTAGGTTTGCTATATCTTCTAGCTCAGAATATGTGGCTCCATTAACAATGAGCTCTGTACACAACTGTGTATTGCCTTTGAGGTTGCAGACATAGCTAAAGAATGCCTTGTGGTTGTCTTTGGTCTGGGAGGCCAAATTTACCTCAAATTTGTCCTTACTAAACTTTATTTGTCCTCTCAGTTGTTTGTTTAGTTTGATGAGAGTGCTACTGTCTTTGCTGGGTGCTACACCTCCTAATTTTTGCTGTGATTTTCTTCCTTCTGTTATACAGCCTACCAGGGTGGCTTGTTTTTTGAGTTAGTTTTGTACTTCTTCCTGGTGGGTAAAGCTATCTCTATGCAGCTATTAACATACTTGTATAGGGTTTCTATGAACAGTTTCATGTAGGCAGCAGTGTTCTCAGTACTTACGGGGGCTTAAAATTTGGTAGGTTATCACTTAATACTAAAAAGTTAGCCTTAGAGTAGTTCATGAACATTCTAGGGTTAGCTGCAGTTTCTGGTTTTATTTTTACTTCAAAGGAGACCATTTTGTGGTCTGACCTTAACAGAGAAGACATTACACTAAGTGGTGTGCAACACTCCCATATTAGTGAGGACCACATCCAATATGTTTGCATCCCGATTGGTATATTGACAGTCTGGTCCAGGGAATTTGTGTTTACAAAATACAGGAATCTCTGTGCCTGCATGTTTGGTGTCATATATATGATTCCCAGTTAATAGCAGGGTAATTAAAGTCACACGTGAGCATGGTATTGGGTTGGTTGGTGAGTGTTTCCAATACATTTAAATACATGTTATGGGTTTATGGGTTTCCTGGGTCATAGAGAGTGATCTATAGCTTGCAAGGAAGTTGTATGGGATTTTACCTATGGTGATTGGAATGTGGAGAACCTTAAGTGCACTGTCCTGTTTATTCAGCCTTGAGATATATTTATTTTTGATGTTAACAGAGATATCTATACCTATACCTTTAGTCCCTATCTGTGTAGTAGCTGGTCTAGATGTGTGGAAGACATTATAGCCTTGCACTGCATGGTGTGCTGTCCGTGGCTTTAAACCATGTCTCAGTGACAGCACAAACGTCAGCATTCTCTCAAGTGAGGAGTGCTTGTAGGAGTGGGGTTTCTTGTTTAGACTCCTAGCATTGAGCAGTTACACCTTTAGATTTTCTTGGCTTTGTTTTGCTATGTGGGAAGTACTTTCAGTTTGGCATCACCTAAAAAGGCATTATGGGGGGACAATGGTTTAGTTAATATTCGAAAGCCTAGAGGGGAGAGGTGCAGCCATCTCTGGCAAGGCAACACAGGCTTTCGATCATTTCCCTCCATGTTGACAAATATTGAACCCTCTTAGAATGACACCAGAAACTAAGCCAATTATTAAAGTCAGTCATATTCTGTTCTTAAATATACTGTATTACAAATCCTTTTATTCTATCAACTTTCTACATGAAAACTGTCATTATTTTAGAAGTGCTTCTCACTTTGGATCATTGCCCTTGATTAATTTCACTTTCTCCCAGACTTTACAGAAAAAAAGGTTGAAAACTATTAATGTATGATAGCGTTATACTATTGTTAAAAAGGAGTTACCTATATCATAAGGAAATGAAGAGTTAGAATGTGCTGATGCTTGAAGTGTGTGGCCTGAAAATATCTTGTTGAAAGAGACTGCTGCTTTTGCATATTGCCATTCCCGTTTGATTTAACAAATTACATGTAGCATAAAATTGCATTTTCTTTTTAAAGTGTTATTTGAAAAAGTTTAACAAACTACAGTTAAAAAATGAGAGTAGTACATTACAGTTTACACCCGTGTTTACAGACTTCGCAATTTACAATCACTCTGTAGCAACAGTTTTGACCATTTTCATCACCCATACTACTATTGCAGCTTGAAGGGGACTAATATTTACCAAATTTCAATAGAATGTCTTCTCTCATCTAAAAAATAAATAGTGCAGTTTGCTTGCTGAACGAATTGTGAAACAGCAGTCTGTTAGTTTGTAACACCCATTGTAAGAACTTAAACATCCATGCTCTAGTGCCTCCAGATTTTCTAATTTGTTAAACTAGTGCTTTTCAGACAGTATTGGTGAGTTGTGTTTTTGCTTACTCTAATGACAGACTCCAGTAATCTGACTGTTTCTGTTATGGGGTGCAATATCTAAATGAACGGTGACCACCTATCTTGGGTTAGACCGGTTACCTGACCCTTCCTGTGTTTTTTTTTAAGTCTTGCATATTTCATCCATGTAATTTGCTAAATCAAGTGGAAATAGCACATTGGATTTCCCTGGGATATGCATTTCAACCAAAAAATGCTGTGAAGACATCACCCACTACCAAACCCTCATGGCTTCCCAACACAGAGGATACAAATGGATTCCCTCTTGGGTACTGGACCACTGAACATGCCCTTCTGAAGTGCAATCACACTCCTTGAGAAGGAATCCTAAAATACCTGCAATGCTAGAAAAACTGCCCTCATTGGCCCCTGCCAAAGTTCATATTCCTTGGACAATCTTCCCTCCAAAATGTTCCCCATCCCAGAAACAAATTGTCCATGGTTACCACAGCTACTGAGGACAGGAGAACAAAGGGGTGTCCTACAGAAACTAGAGGGGAGCTTAAAAAGCACTGAACATGTTGTCTGCAGATTCTTGTGAGACTGACAAAGAAGTGCATGGGTTAATGCAGAACAGACCATTGAAATGAAAAAGCCTATTACTAGACTCTAATGTAAAATCTGGCATGCAGAACTAGAGTTATGGAAGCTGCCAACTAGTCCTACAGATGAATAGATCTCAATGGGAGTTTTGAAAGAATCATAGAAGCGTACTGATATAGAATACTGAGTTGTAGTCTGAAATTTTGGCTAGCTGTAAAGTAGTATCCAGGTGGCTTACTATGAATTCTATCATCTGAACAGGATTTAATTTGGACTTTTCCATGTTGACTGTGATCCCTAGGTGGAAGCATAACTGGAGGAAGTAGTTCCTGGCTCAGATTAGTAGATGTCTCATGACAGGAGGTATGAGATAGTCATCTAGAGACGGGATCATCCATAACCCTTGCAGTCTGAGATGTGCTGCAAACCCTGCCATGCATTTGGTGAACACCCAGGGGCGGCAGTGAGACCTAATGGCAGAGCCCAAAACTGGAAATGACTGGTTACCAGCTGAAAGCAGAGGAACCTTCTGGATTGTCTGGCTATCTTTATGTAATATGGTAGGAGTCCTGTAGGTCCACCAAGGACATCCAGTCCCTCACCCCAGTGTGAACAGGCTAGATTTCCTTGCTGAAAGGACTGCAGTCATTAATAAATATAAGGCAGAATAGCTTCCTCACTCATGTTGGTTCGGGCATTGATTAGTTTGCCTGAACCAGATGTGGGTAGGATGATTCAAATTTTTTTCAAGATCCAGATACAGATGGGATTTTTCCTGCACCTTCTGCTCCAAGAATGCTGGGACCCACCCCTACCACACATCATCTGGTTTCATCTTCACAAATCTGACTTTTCGATCCAGTGGTCTTGGAACCAAATCTTCCCACTGGAGACCTTTCTTAGAGCTGATAGTCTGGTCATCTTTGACTCAGAATTTGTCCCTTACCTGCTTGACCCCCAACAGAGTTGGATTTCAAGGAGTCCCAGAATGGAGAGATCACTGCCAGTGTGTGGAGTTCAGCACTGACTCTGAGGCTGCCAGTTCTGTCCCTTTCTCTTGGCATATTGGTGCTGGACAGCTTGGCTTTAGAGCTAGTTTGAGTCTCAAAGGGGTCTTTTGTCAGGTTCCTCAGATCCCAAAAGGACCTCTTCAGGAATGTTTTTGGCATCAGCTTTTAAAGCATCTGAAAAGGTTCTGTCTAGATTCAGAGAGGAGGTATCCTGTCCATGCTCAGATCTGTCCCAATCCCCTCTAACATCTACATCCACTTCATCCTGCCCCTCAAGGACAGCCAGTTTCTTTACACTTCAACAAGGTTTGTCAGGTGAGTTCCACTTCTTCCAAGTCTTCCCCGGACCATGCCACCATGCACAAACACAGAAAACACTCATGAAAAAGGAGGCATTTAGACTACCCTCAGGAGTCTCTCATTGAAAATACCAACTTCAAGGAAGGAAGGAAGGAGAGGGGTCCCATGGTCCCCCCAGAAGACATCCTCTTTGGAGACATTCTGGACTTACTTCACCAACACAGGATAGTCCACTGATGCCTTGATGCCCATCTAAAGAGGAATCAGTATTTCCCAAGGCTTTCAGAGCTAGCCCATCTACTTCCTGGATGGTTCCCCCTAGCTGATGAACTCATTGACTTGGTTTTGCAGCTGGCATGGAATAAGCCAGACATGGTGAATCCCATCCTCCACAAACCTGACAATATCTTGGTTTTCCCATAAAACAGACCCCATTGAAACAAGGGGCTTGTCATCATGGTGCTAGCAGTCACAAAGGAAAGCTCTTTTGTCCAACCCCCTAACAGGGACTCTAGGGTTTTGAACAGATTTGGAAAGCAGACTTGTGCTTCAGTGACATTTACACTACATGCACTGAATTACTTAGCACACCTAAAAATAGATTTTAGAAGGACTTGACAAAAGAACTAAGTCTTTGTCGGGAGCCATAACTACAGAATCCTGTAAGACAGTGGACTCACAGATGGTAACCATTCAATGTATCTCTAATGTGTCCAAGCACTTCCTACCCAATGCGGAAGATGGTACCTCTACAGCAGCAGACACCGGCATTGCTCTGCATTGACATGCATTGATGCATCTCTGCCATTTTTCAGAGATCTTCACAATATCTTTTTTTAATGCCCCCTTTGATGGGTTTACCTTCTATGGACAAGATGGCAAAACTATGTCTGCTATTAGTATTCACTTCTCCACCCCAAAAGGGCATTGTCCCAGAACCAAAATGGTGGTAAGAGTTGTGGTTCTGAAAGTCTCAGGGTTTTATTTATGACACTTCCAGAGACTGTCCACCCTGGGGTAGAGGGGAGAAAAATAACAATGGACATCACTCTTATGGCTGAGGAAGTCTACAAAACAAAAGGTTTCCAGACCACTTAACCAACAAACCCTTTCATGTCTCCTGAACAATTGCGGGTAATTGTCTTTGCACCCATAGGCCTGGTCAGCCATCACTCAAGAGTCTTCGATACAGAGAGTAGTATCCAGAGGGTATGCCATTCACTTTATTTCTCAACCAGAAAAATCACAAGAAAGCTTCCTGATGTTCCACCCCCTCAGAGAAGGCAGCAACTCAACAAATCGCAAAGTTGATAGACAAATGAGTCATCCAGGAGGTTCCTCCAGTCAAGCAAGAATCCAGAGTCTACTTGAGATTCTTTTTGGCTCTGAAGAAAAATGGGAACCTCAGGCTCATTTTGGATCTCAGTCACTTGAACCAGTTTGTGAAACAGACAAATTTCTGGATGGTCATGGTTCACTCCATTGTTTAAAAATTAAGATAAACTTTAAAATATGAGCTTGACGGTTTAGAATTCTAAAATATCAAATGTGCGGTAGGTTACACTTTTTCCCCAAACTTATCAAAAGCTCTAACATCCTTATCAGAAGAACGATTAGAATTAACAAAATATTTGGCAGCAGCTGAGTTTATTAATGCTATTGCTTCTGTGTCAGGTTTGGGACTACTGTACAAAAAGTTGAAAGGCGGAGGAACTTTATACAGTCTATCTGCTTTCTCAGGGGCAGCAGGTTTGCTGTCAGGAAAACCACAGGCTGTAACAAATATCTTCCAATGCAGGCAACATGGGGGAGGTGAAGTTTCTGGAAATTCCTATTGTAGCAAATTACAATATGTTACAAAGGAATGAGAAACCTCAGTATTCTCCTACTGATAACAATAGTTCATTCTGGAAATACTCTCAGAGAAAAAGAATCCCTCAGAGAGAGAATCAGATGCCACACTTTTCTCAGAACTGGAATCAGAAACACAAGGAAAAACATTCTGCATCTGTCCCTTCACATTCCCCTACAGATTCAAAATGTTGAACCTCTTAAGGGAAAAGAGAAATCACTTTTTCTTTTACCAGAAACCAACTTAAAAAAAGGGTCAAGAGTCTACACGAGACCATAAGCCAAGCCCAATAAATTACTCTTGTTAAGGGTATCTGACACAGGAGAAGCTAAATGATTAGTTTTCTGTCTCTTTTTGACAGGAAAGTTGGAGACAACAGACCCTGTAATGACAGCAACAACTTCCTCAAGGATAGGAACAATATTCTGGTTAAGCAGAGGCACAATCCCTGCCCCTTCTCCCATGACCATCAAGAGTGGCCCTCTCTTGTCAACTGAGGGGATACCAGCAGCTGCAGAGGACATGGCTAACCCCCAGTCCACAGTGGCTGTATGAACAACACCAGAAGGATCCAAAGAAAAATAATGAGTGGACTGAGGAGCCAGCTTTGGCTACAGCAGTCACCCATTTGTGGCTGGGGCACATTACTAGCCTGCTGTGATGGAAAAGGCAATTAACAATCTTTTTATTTTTATGGCTGGAAAATGGTCCTATAGAGTCAAGCCAAAATTTGTTCTTGTTTCCTGGGGAAGCTTAGCAGCAATAATCTGTAAAAAAAAAGAAAGTAGCAAAAATTAAAATTTTCCCCCACAAAAAACATAGTAAAATAACTTTAAATACTTTCCCCAGACCCTAAAAGTAAAATAATCAGTTTCTCCACAGAAAAGTATTTCTAAACAACTTTTAATAACTTTTTCCCACAGAAGTAAAAAAGCGTGATTCCCATTTAAAAGTACATAAAAGTGTTGAGAAAGTCAAAAACAAAAAAACTTTCCCCAGCTTAAAATTACTTGTTTCTGTCAAAAAGTTACTTTAAACAAGCAAAAAAGCAATGCGGACTTTTTCCCCATAAACAACTTAACTGTCCAGCACTGTTGCAGCATCAGCCAAAAGTCAATCTTCGAAAGTCCACATTGGAGTGCTCTTCTAAGCAGCAGGAAAGCTCTAAAGGGCATGGCACCCAGAAGCATTGAAAGTTGGTCAGCTGCTGTATCCTATGCAGGATATAACCCACATAGTTTAGGCTGGCTAATGCAGCAGTGATCAATACAAATAACATCCACAGCTGCCTTGGCTGAAAGGGGATCACTCCAGTATTTTTCTATAGTCTCTCTGGATATATAGAAGGATCCTGGTATTAGCAAAAGGGTTGAAAAATACAGTAACATTCCTGATAATGGGAATGAGAAAACATCTGTTTTCCAGGCCTGAGTGCAAAGGATCCTGTAGCTGAATTTCTTGAAATGAAAGTTAAGTACTTATAATAATGACAGAGCTGTGTTTTCTTCTGTCCTTCTCGTCTTGTGAGTAAGTGGATCTGAGTCTGAGCCAAAGCTGGCACCTTCAGGATCTTCATTCCTGGAGTTCTGCCTCCTCTACTCATAATGCTGTATCCAAACTGAATCTCCTCAGAAAGAGTTTGCCCAACTAGTGCCACTAGGATAAAGTAACAGAAAATGGACTTTATTCAAAACATGGAAGAGATGGAATTAAAATGGCATCACATGAGCTCTTTCATATAGAGCGTTGGGGTTGCTCTGTATAGTCAGCTGGGAGCAATGCAAAGCAGTTTCAATCTGTTGGGGACACAGAGGGAGGAATGGTTCAGAAGGAAAGAAAAGACAACACAGATCTATCATTGTGTTAAGTGCATAACTTCCGTATCCAGTGTCTTTTCCATCCATCTTAACTTGTGGGACAGGGTCTTCAGCTATAACAATCCCTGGGTGGTCCAATGAGAGAACATTCCACAAAATGATGGAAGCAAAGGAGGACCTACATGTAAACTGAATATTTAATTTGTAATGGGTTTAAGTCTGAGTGTTTGACAAGGTAGTAGCTGCACATATGTTGTAAACAGAGGCCTGAGCAAGAAAGGCAGTTTACGTAGTCACTGGTCTAATGAAAAGAGTCCTAGGCTTCCTAAATAAAGAAATCCTCCTCAAGGAGTATACAAAGGAAATACAACAGCTGTTTGTCTTCTCTGGTGTGTAATCATCCTCATCTAAGTTTTTGCATTTAAGGTATGCTGTACATTGTTGCTTTTTAACACTGCAGGATGCCTTTAGATATTTCTGCTTACTAAATTGCTGTCAAATATGCACCTAGACATATTTTGTTTTTCTTGTTCACTGTTATAGAGACAGAAGGGTTATTTCAAATATTGCATTTAACTGCTCTGTCTAACTGCACTGACTCTTAAAAGTGTATCTTGCTTAATGTAGTAGAGAACTGCTTTATGTATTATTCACATTTTATTTTTGTATGTTGCCACAAGAACAGATTTATGTTATCAGGTGCTAATGCAGGAACAACCATTACCATTACCTGATGTTTTTGTTATTGACTATTGTTAAACCAAGTCCAATCTGACTGGTCACACAGCATGTGCTGCCTTAACCTAATGCTCTCTTACATATGGGCACCCATAGACACTGTCTTGTAACTAAAGAGACTAAAAACTAATTTAAGTGCTTAACTTTCAAGTGTCTAGACAGTAAAATACATTAACTGCACTAACGTAAACAAATGTTAGTGAGTGTGTTAGTACATTCTGCTGTACAGTTCCTTAATCAAACCACTGTACTGAAGGGTACATCACCAGGAAACAACAGCTGCATAACTCTCTCCAGTAAGTGTCCCCCTCAACTACAGTCTATTTTCTTTTGAGAATCACTTACATCTATAAAATAACATTCCATTACCTCTCCTGTTTCATCTGTAACTAACCCCAGCTTTAATTTTATATCCTTTTAAGATTTTCAGGGTAAAATTAGATAATGTCTACACTTGCTTTAATTTAACAGTATAAAGTAGAGTGACTGTGCAAAGTAGTATAACATTGCTTAAGATTCACTGAGTGGTTTCTAACAGCTGACTATTGATCTGGACCTGCCTGCTCTGCTCTGCCCTTGCTACGCTTAGGCTTCACTCTGCTCCCCTGCCCCCAATTTCCACCCACCCCAACTATCTGACAATTTATAGACACAAGACCACAACCCCCACCCACATCCCACCCACCACCTCAACCAATCCCAAGACAACACAATTGCAAAAAATAACAAGCTCTCACCCTCCACCCACCAAATCCTCCTATCATACCCCATACTATCACCACCAACCAAACCACTGCCCACAAACCCTCAAGTAACTATGTTTACCTCTCATCTATTGCTACTAGCTACCCTTGTTACACTTTACACCATTACCTGCTACCATAAAGCTCACATAATATTTCACCCCATCCCAACCCTAACTTCCACCTTCCAACCATGTAGTAACACTGCCTTCTCCTGCATCCAACCTCACTTACTGAACTACTCTACCACTGAGCTATACAAAGTCAAATATATTCATTCCACCATACCTTCCACAAAACCCAACAGATTAACTAAACTTCAACTAAAAATTCAATCTCTGTATATATTCCTGCAAACACAGCTCCAAATTTACGGTGATATACACCCCAACCCAGGCCCACAACTGATACTACCAACCTCACTAGTCCAAACATTCAACACATGCAATTAACTGTAAAAAGCCCTGTAACCTACTTATACTTAGTATGAACACTAGAAGTATCTTGAACAAAACTGATGAACTACACGTCACTCTCTCCGCTTACAACCCAGACATTACACTCATTACAGAGACATGGCTCAAACCCCACATTAAGGACAATGAGATACTCCCCCCAGGTTATAATATAATCAGGGCTGATAGAACTAGCTAAAAAGGTGGAGGCGTCTTCATACTATACAAGACTGTCCCCAAGGTAGACCTTATACATAAAGAAATCACAAGCTAAACGTCTTGGTATAATACTTGACCAAAACCTAAAGTTTGACAAACATATAGCACAAACCATATCCAAAGTCCATAAAAAACATGGAACCCTATACAGCTACAAAAACTATCTAACCAAAAACACCAAAATTACTATATCCAGAACTCACCTACTCTCTACATTGCTTTATGCATCCCCTGTATTAACAAACCTTAACAAGACAGACCTACACAAATTCTCCATGTGCTATAATAAAATAGCTAGATTTGCAACAGACTCTAATTTCCGCTCCCACCACTGTCACTCACTAAAACAATTAGGTTGGCTAGAACTCACCAACTTACTGAACTATAACCAACTGACCATGGCTCATTATAAGATTCCTGATCTCTCAGGCTTACTCAGCTTTCACAATTCTGCTCACCAACTAAGATCCACAAACAAAGCCCTTCTTGAAGTTGCTAAGTGTAGACACAGTGCTGCTGAATCTCACTATTCCTACACAGTTGCTAAAATCTAGAATTCTCTTCCACCAGATATCAGATTGCAAAACAGCAGTCCCATCTTTAAAACCCAATTAAAAGCCCACCTCAATCTCATCTGGCAATGTACCTGTACTGGCCATAGCTAGCCCTACTAGCACCTAGCACCATTCAGATAAATCTTCCTCTGGCACTACTAAAAGGTCAAACACGTAGAAAAAAACCTACCATAACGAATTGCATTTTTAAATGTATGTATATAACTATATATATTACTGCACTTTCTTACTCAAATACATTATATTTTCTGTTTTACTACTGTACACTCTATATTGTACACTTCTTTAACTTCTCATCGTACTATGCTATGATACACTATTGTTTGCTCTATTCATTTGTATTCATCTCTGACGTTTGTATTTTTATCATATATGTGGAGCTTTTGTATTTTTTATGATTGTCTTGTATGTGGAGCTTTTCTCCCCGGGTCTCTGCTGAAAACAGGCACCTGATTGCCCAGTCAGACTAATCCAGTAATCAAATATAAAATAAATAAATATAGTCTGAGAGCCATCTGGATAGGGCCACTTTCAAAATAGGCTTCCCCAAGTGAGATTTAGAAAAGGAAATTAAAAGCTGGTTAGATTTTCTGAAACTCTTAGTTTTGTCCAAATAGAATCTTAAATGGTGTTGAACATCCAGACAGTGAAGTAAATACTGCCCTTTGTTGCTGCAATTTCAGAAAAAAATGGGCAAGCATATAGGCTGATTCAAATTTGGCTCGGAGGTCACTTTAAGCAGAAAGGAAGGATTATCTCTCTCAAAATAATTCTGTCTTTCAGAAAACCAGATAAGGAAGAATAGTGGATAGAGCATGAAGTTCAGAAACTCTTCCAGTATATGTAATGCCCATCAGGAAATGGATCTTCATAGGGAGAACTTTAAAAGAAACTGTGGCCACCAGTTCAAAAGGTGGATTAGTGAAGACTTGCAAAAGTATATTGACATCCCAAAGCACATATTGGTGGTCTGAGTAGAAAGGTAACTTTTAAGGAAAGCCTTTTGAAAGTTTCAGATTTGCAACCAGTGTATTATCCAGACCAATATGTAAATTGGAGATGGTTGCCAATTGGACTATGACAGTTGAATAACTGAGACCAGACTGAAAAATGTCAGCCAGGAAATTAAGAATGGCATCCAATGGGGCAGAGAAGGGATCTGGACCCTTGCAAAAAGCCCAAAAGGAAAATAATTTCCACTTACTTAAGTACACTTTTCTAGTGGAAGGTTTTTGGGAAGAAGTCAGAGTATGTATAACCCTGTTGGAAAGCTTAGGATCTCTAGCCATCACTGAAATTGGAGGAACCAAGTGATTAATTTCAAGGATTGAAGGTTCAGGTGAGGTAGACCTGAGGGGTGAGATATCAGACCCAAAACAGAGCCAGAATCCAGAGAGAGTGGAGTGTATGAGGCCACAGAAGGGGGAACCATACTAGTCTTGGCCAGAAGGAGGCAATGAAGATCAGATCACTCTGCAACAGGCTTCCTTCTGAAGAAACTTAATTTTATTGGGGTTAGGGGCCAGCATAAAGGAGACACAGGGGCCAAACATGGAAACAGGGTCCCTCGTTGAATGTCCCTCCAGGGAGATCAGGGAAAAAAAATTGTTGCATTTGGTGTTGAAAGGGGAGGCAAACAGACTGCAGAAGGGTTGACTCCAGCCGCTGAATAAGCACACCACTATTTTGGATTTAAAGACCACTCGTGAGGCAGAAGGATGTTTCTGCTCAGACTGCCAAAATGTTTGATTTCCCCGGGATATGCACTATCAGAAACTATCAAGAGGAAACTGCCTACTGCCAGATGTTCATGGCATCTCAACATAGGGGGTATGAATGGGCTCTTCCTTGTTTACTTATGTACCATGCAGTTGCCATATTGTTGGACTAGATGGCAATCACACCACTGGGAAGGAGGTCCTGAAAAGCTTGCATTGCTAGGAGGGCTCTCTCTTCTCCAAGACATTGATGTGAAGATTAATCTCTGACTGAGACCAGGTAACTTGGACTGTATTCCCTTCAAGGTGCTGCACCACCCAAAGAGAGAAGTATCCATGGTAACCACGGCCTGGGGATGGGGAAGAACAAAGGGACGACCTGGTGATACAAGATGAAATCCCAGCTGCCACTAAACATGGTGGTGACAAATGCTGGTGAGATGCTTTGAGGTGTACAGCCAAACACTCCCTGACTGCCTTCAGAGAACGGCACCTGGGCAACCCTTTAGGAGCACTGGAAGAGCTTGCTGGAAAAGGGACCATGAAAGTTCTGATTTTGTGGACCACCTCTGCCTAAAAGGCAGCATATATTTAAGTTGTCCCCTCTTTGCTGGTGAGAATGTCACCGGGGTGACCAGAAAAGACAGCAGCAATAGACAAAAAAACAGTCACTAT
Organism: Protopterus annectens; assembly: GCF_019279795.1. NCBI lineage: Eukaryota > Metazoa > Chordata > Ceratodontiformes > Protopteridae > Protopterus > Protopterus annectens. Next base: position 280,445,453 of record NC_056749.1, read on the forward strand.
CCTCTCTTCTGGTTCCTAGTGAGGGACTTTTGAGATGTGGAAAAGCAAACTCCCATGTGCCATTGAGAGGATACTGCCCATTGTCAGACATTCATGGTATCTCGACACAGCTAGTATGTATGGATTCCTCCTAGTTTATTTATGTACCACAGGTCTGCAATATTGTTTGACTAGATGGCAATCACACCATTGAGAAAGCAGTCCTGAAAAGCCTGCAATGCTAGGAGGACTGCTGTCTTCTCCAAGGCATTGATATGATGATTAACCTCTGACTGAGAGCAGGTACCTTGGATCATCTTCTCCTCTAAGTGCCCCCCCCCACCCCACCCTAAGAGGTAAGCATCCATGGTAACCATTGCCTTGGGATGGGGAAGAACAAAGGGATGACCTGCAGATACAAATGAAACTTCAACTACTGCTAATCGTGGTGGTGACAAATGCTGGTCAGATGAATGGGAAACTCCAGTGAATAAGTGAGAGCAGACAACTGGACTGCTACAGTTCATTAAAGAACACTCATGTGGAATCTTGCTAAAGGTACTAGGCAAATAGAGATGATCATCTGTCCAATAATACATAGAATTGAAAAAGCAAGAGGCCTCTGAGGTTGTAGAAGCTGAGATGCTTGAATCTGGAGAGAGATTAATCTCAAGGGTTATAATTTTGTAATTTGGTTGACCATATCTACCTGACAACTGATGAACTCCATTGTCTGTACAGGCTCCAAATTGGACTTGTCGTAATTCAGTATTATGCCCAAGGACAGACACAAGTGGATCAAATAGTCCCTGGATTTAATTAAGGAGTTCCTTGAGAAAGTTATCAGGAGCCAGTCATCCAGATACAGGAAGAGCTGGAATCTCTGCAGCCTAAGCCAGACTGCCACCACTTGGTTAAAACCTGTGGAGCTGTGGTGAGACCAAAGGGCAGTGCTCAAAACTGGTTGTGACTGGCTCCCACCCAAAAGTGCAGAACTCTCCTGGAATCTCTCACTATCTTTATGTGATAGTAGGCATCCTTGATGTCTACCAAGCACATCCAGCTGCCCTCCTCATAAGAGATAGAATGGACTGCACCATGATCATCTGGAATTTGGTCTGTCTGACATATCAGTTCAACAAGATTCTGAGATCCTTGTTTTTCCTTGTACTAAAAAGAATCTCGAATAGACCCCCGGATCCCCTTCAATCTAGTGGGACCTCTTAGATGACTCATTTGAGAAGCAGTTTCTTTATCTCTACTGATGCTTCCCTTCACTGATGGGGTATAACACAGGGAAGGGACTTTAATGTCCTTTTAAGACTGAATAAAAAGGGAGTGGTATAACCACTGGGTAACACTCTCAAAACCCAGGCATCACAAGTGGTGATGTCCTAAACTTTGGGGTAGCAGCTGGGAAACCCTTCAGGAGTGCTGGAAGAGCTTCCTGGAAATGGGATTGTGGAAGCCCTGATTCTGGGGACTACCTCTGCCTGCAATGCAATGTATATTTAAGTTGCTTCCTCTTCCATGAGGGAAATGGTCATCAGGAGCGTCAAGAAAAGATGGCTGCAATTTACAAACAAAGAGTTACTTTCCTCCTTTTGGTTTCTACAGAAGGACCTTGTAGGGGTGGAAAGGCAAACTCCAATAGCAAATAGAGTCTTTACATCATGAACATGCCTGATTAGGGTATCCTTGTTGTTTGGACCAAAAAGCAAGGATCCATTAAAAGTGGTATTGATAAAGGACACTTTGTAATGCAAAGTTGTATAAGCACATCCAAGCATGGTGGCACATGATAGACTGCAGTGTATGCCATAACATCAACAGCCTCAGATGCCTCATGGATACACTAGTAACAGACTTCACTGTTGACAGCTGAGCATTCATGGTCTTTTGACAATCTGAAGGCTAGTGTATCTTCATTGTCTTTGATGCTTCTAAGATCAAGACTTTCTGAAGCTTTATCAACTCAGGTAAATAACTTAATGTATGAAAATTATAGGTTGCTGAAGCATAGGTGCACTTTCCCAGATAGTCCAATGGCCAGGACTCCCTGTTAGGGGATGGAACTTATAGCTCTCCTCCGAGATATCCTTTTTTGGCAGCTGCAACAATGGTGTCCACTGTTAGACCCTTGCACCAATATGGCCTATCCGATGGAACCAGAACCTTGTCATACTTCTGAAATTATTGGTTCCACCACTTCAGGTTCCCTCTAGGCCCTCCAGGATACCATGTCAATTGGAAAATCCGGAGGAGGGACCACCCAGGATATGTATGGGTCCATGCCGAAAACATCAAGAAACACTGACTCCTTGGGGGAAGGGGATTCAGTGGCTCACCCTCCACACAGTTTCAACAACTTGAGTAAGTTGCCAAAACAGGCATCTTCATGGGAGAACTTAGGTGACCTTTCCCCTTCATCGAGATCAGTATCCTCAGTAAGGGAAGCCTCAGGTTAGTCTAAATGTTTCCTCTTACATTTGCTCTTTGTATGGGCTTCTTAGGGAGATGTGGGAGGGCATATGGAAGAAACTGTAGACCTCTGAAACCAGGGGCCATTAAGGCTGAGAGGTGCAATCTGTCCTGCAGCAAGTTGATGAGTAGCTGAAGAATCAGATGGAGGAAGGGATCAGGATGGATACAACCAAGGCACCCACCTCATAGTGGGAAAGAATCCCCTCTACTACATTAACAGCCAGGAAAGTGGCCAGTCAGCTGGAACTGGTTCCCCTTGGACCTGAGCGAGAGACCAGTGTTAGGTGCAGACCTATTCAGCTGTGATGTTGAGATCTGAGTGGAACTTACAAATACAAATTAAAATAAAATAAAAATAAAAGTCGCCAAAGAATACTAACAACAGGCTTTTATTTCCAGGGAACACATCAGAGTGTCAGAAAACTAAAACCACTACAATATATACACACACCCTAGAGCAATATGTCACTCAAAGAATACAATTAATCAACTATTGTGGTAACACTAAAACACTAATCAAACTGTGCTTTAACACTAAACTAAATAAGACATAGTGCTAAACATAATAATGAGGCATAAATAAACAAGGATAAAACCAGCCAAAATGTGAATAAATACATAAGTATAATAAAAATTAGGGACCATTACCTTGTAATAAAATAATAAGATATAAATAACATATAAATAATTAAACCTTGGCAACTCTAATCTTTAATATACTGGAAATGGAAATACTATCATTAATGCCAGGAAAAAGAGTAGCATTAAGCCTCAGCTGCCAGCATAATTCTTTGTAATACAAGGTAACATCTAAATCCTCACTTACAGGTGTCACAAAAACTCTACTGATGGCAAAAAAGTTGATTTTTTTTAAATTACAATGCACCTGGGGATGACAAAACAAAGCATTAGTCATCTTTTTCTTACCAATATCCTAAAGATGCTCACTAATCCTGTCCCTCAACCTCCTCTTCATTTTATCAATATAAAAGGCCTCACACGAAGAACATAAAGCTAAATAAACTATGTGCATGGCATTACAATTCACATTCCTTGGACACAGAATCGAACGACCATACTGATGGACGACAGCATATGGTCCAGAATGAATAAACCTACAAGCCTTATAACAACCACATTTCTGCAATAAACTATAACTCCACGTAGCTCTACCCATTCATGATTCAAAAATACCCTCCAAATTTCTCCCTTTAGAATAAGTAATAATGGGAAAAATCCACCAGTTCTTTTTTCAACTCCTCATTGAATACTAAATTTCAGAATTTTCTGACAACATACAAATGTGTTGTATTACTAAAAGGAATAACTAAGGAAACTGTACTATAAGTGGAACAAGGAATGTTACATGTAACAACACAGGTATCAGAAATAAAACTGGGACTGATGTCCCTCGACCTTCTTAAGATGGGTGAAAAGCATTCAGTCATATATCGCACAACCTCGGCTTTTAAAATGTTTAGAAAATTAATAGGGTAATCTCTATCCAAAAATAGACAAATCAAATTGTATAAGTCTTCAAAAAATACACTGTCATCAGAAATAAGCCTCGACAGTCTCACCATTTGACCTTTTACCACCAATCTTTTTTGGAAAGGGGGATGGCAACTATCAAAATGTAGATAGGTATTGGTAAACATTTCTTTTCTAATAACTGGGGGTAAAGCAACACTTGGAAGTATCTTTCCCAAAGGTTAAATCTAAAGAAAACTAATAGAATTAAGGTCAATAGTGCATGTGAACCTCAAAATGTTTCTAGAGGTAACCCATAAATTATAAAAATGCTCCCATTATTCCCTAGTACCTTTCCACAAAATCAACACATCATCCAGGAATCTATAGTAGCCATGTACAAGGGCCAAAAAATCAGGAGTAAAATCAATGGTCTTCCCATTATTACTTATACTAAAGGGAGAAATTTGAAGGGCATTTTTGAATCAGGAATTGGTAGAGCTACTTGGAGTTATAGTTTAATGCAGAAATGTGGATGTTGTAAGACTTGTAGGTTTATTCATACTGGACCATATGCTGTTGTCCATCAGTATGGTCGTTTGATTCCGTGTCCAGGGAAGGTGTTTTGCAACACCATGCATTTAGTTTTTTAGCTTTATGCTCTTCATGCGAGGCCTTTTATGTTGGTAAAATGAAGAGGAGGTTGAGGGACAGGATTAGTGAGCATCTTTATGATATTGGTAAGAAAAAGACAACTAAAGCCTTGTTTTGTCATTCCCAGGTGTGTGATAATTTTAAAAAAATCACCTTTTTTGCAATTGATAGGGTTTTTGTGACACCTTTAAGTGGGGATTTAGATGTTACCTTGTATTACAAAGAATTATGCTGGAAACTGAGGCTTAGTATTACTCTTTTGCCTGACATTAATGACAGTATTTTCATTTCCAGTATATTAAAGATTAGAGCTGCAAAGGTTTAGTTATTTATATATTGTTTATATCTTATTATTTTATTATAAGGTAACGGTCTCCAGTTTTTATTATACTTGTTTATGTCTTTATTCATGTTTTGGCCAGTTTTATCCTTGTTTATTTATGCCTCATTATTATGTTCAGCACTATGTCTTACTTAGTTTAGCGTTAAAGAATAGTTTGATTAGTGTTTTAGTGTTACCACTGTAGTTGATTAATTGTATTCTTTGATTGGCATATTGCTCCTGTGTGTGTGTGTGTGTGTGTGTGTGTGTGTGTGTGTGTGTGTGTGTGTGTGTGTGTGTGTGTGTGTGTGTGTGTGTGTATGTGTGTATATTGTTTTAGTTTTTTGACATTCTGAAGAAGTCTTTATTTTAAGATGTGTTCCTTGGAAATAAAAGCATGTTGTTTGTGTTCTTTGGTGACTTTTATTTTTATATTATCTGAGTGAACCTGTCGAAGCAGAAGCACCCAAAGGTAAGGATAACTCTAAAAGTGGAACTTTATCCCCAGAGTGTCAGCCCCAACACCTCAGCACAGAGATACACTCAGCTCCAACAAAGCCAGAGTCAAGAAAGACAGAGCTGGTACCTGAAGCAGCCAAGCTATTAGCATCAACATGGGGAAGGTGACTGAATGGTTAGACCTGTAGAATGGCACTGAGTGGTGGGCTGTGGTAGGAACAAACACAACTGAGGCAATGGAACCAAAGTCTCAGACCTCAGGGGTGAGAAGTCTGGAAGGATCCCTACGTCCATCTGGTACTGCACAAAGGACTGCATTAGCTGCTTCAAATCAGAACCCTTAAGGCTCCCAAATGACCTAGAAGACATTATAGGGTGGGTCTGAGCCATAGACCTGGAAGATGGCTGCACATTGAGTAACAGCTTAATTCTAGCTCTTCCAGTGTGAAAACAGAAACTCAGCAGAGAAAGCCAGTGGACTTTTGTGCTTTTGGTAAATTTCAGTAACTGGCTAGTAAGTGTATTGCCTGGATACCAGGAAAAAAAGAAATACAGAGTATCTCAAGGAAAATCAGTTATAAAAGGTGAGGAAATAACACTGTCTGGTTAAAGTACTGCAGTCGTTCAGCAAAAAGCAGTGCAAGCTCCAGAACCTGATGGAGTATATCAACTCAAACAACAAAAGGCTGAAAAAATGGAAGAAGCTTTAAACAGATATTCAGATGAGGTGATAAAACTGTAAAAATCAGAGATCAAAATGAATAAAAGGCTGGATGAATATGAGATAGAGGACAGAGCACATAGGGAAAACCTGAGATTTTCAGCTGTACCACAGAAGCTGGAAGGAACAGGTTGTATTAATTGAATGAAAGCACAAATAAGCTACTGGACTGGTATTCCACAGAATGAGTTGTTAACTGAATGGGCACTTCATGTGTATGCTCCAAACCTGACTATAAGAAAGCAACCTAGAACTTTAATAGTAAATATGCAATCCTACCACCAGAAGGAGTATATTCTGATAAAACTGTGGCAGAAGGACAAAGTACTAAAAGTGGGAGACAGCAGAGTGTTTGTGGAGAAGAATTCCTCATTGTAAACCAAGCAGAAGAGGAGTAAATTTATTCCACTGTTCAGGGAATGTCAAGAAGCAGGCATGAGATTCAAACTGCTGTACCCTGCTATCTTCAAAATATTCTTCCCTGGAGGGACAAAATCATTTTTGATGAAGTACATGCTATGGAGGAAATACAAACGTTTGTCCAATAAAAAGTGAGCTGTGAAACAGAAGATTCTGCTTCTTGTTCTTCTGGTAATAAAGATCACATAGAGACTGTGCCAGTGAAACCCTTTCCAATGTTTCAACAGAACATGTTGGACAGAAGGAAAGGATCACAAGAGCTGACTAGAAGAATCAAGAGTATGCTGGAAATGAAGCAGAGACAGGATCTGGGCAATAGAGATGAACAGGAATAAAACCAGTAACTTGGAAATTGTCAAATGTGGGATTACAAAGCAATAATTATATTTGTGAAATATGACAGAACAAGAAAATCTGGATATATTGGACTTCTTTGGACTATGTTGAACTTGTGGGGGACTCAAAAGTATATGCCTTACTTCATGCCATTAATCTTTTGAAAGTACTTAGGGGAGGGGAAAAGGAGGAATAAAGTTAACTGTAAGTAAAACAATTTTCTTCTTAATACTACTATTATTTTAGTGTATGATTTTCTTTGCATGCTATGAAGTAAAGTTTTCACAGCTGTTTTCAAGTGCAATGGGGATACTATTGTAAACAGGCGCTCTTGTTTTTTTTTTTTTCTCTTCTTCTCTCTTTCTCATTGTTCAGTTTTAAGAAATGCAGGCACTGCAATGTAAAAAAAGTCTGGTTAAAAGAGCATGACAAAAGAAAAATAATGTGCTTTTTCTCATTATTGCATGGGGAAAGACTGGATTAAGGCACTAAGCTTGATCTAGTAACAAGTTTTAAGAGAAAGCAAGTACATGAAAAAGAATACTGAATATTATAAGGCTTTTTCTAAGGTTGGCCGCGGTGGTGCAGCAGTTAGCATTGCTGCCTCACAGCAAGAGGTTCTCCAGTTCGATTCTCGGCTGGGATGCCTTCTGTGCGGAGTCTGCATGTCCTCCCTGTGGTCGCGTAGTTTCCTCTGAGTGCTCCAGTTTCCTCCCACATCCCAAAGACATGTCGTGGGTGGATTGGACATTCTAAATTGGCCCTAGGTGTGAGTGTGTGCATGTGTGTGTGCCTTCTGTGGAAGGTTGGCAACTCGACACCGTAAAACTCCACTGCCAATCATGAGCGGACAGATAATCCGCTGTGGTGACCCCTAACCGGGAAAAAGTCGAAAGAAGAAGAAGATAAGGCTTTTTTCTAGCAAATAAATGTATGCTTATTAGTAATTCTTCATGTTTCCATGGAAACAATCTGATAAAGATAAATTGGTTACAACCCGATAAAGAGAAACTGGCTAAAAAAAAAAGAGAGAATTGACTAGAAGATAATGTTCTCTAAAAGCATTCAGGTATTTTCCCAGCTGGAAGAGCTATAAAGATAAGACAAAAACCAGACAGCACTTAGTAGAAGCAGAGGTTGCACCATGCATCTTACCATGGATAACCTTTATTTTAGGTTAACTCAGGTCTGAGTGTGTGGCTGTCAGTTTAGGACATTTGTTCCTATTAGGAGGGTAACATTTCAATATTTGAAGATGTACATACTTTTGTGTGTTAGTATTGAGTTAATAGGTTTTAGGGGGGATTGGGCTGTGTTTTTTTTTTTTTTTTTTTTTTTTTTTTTGCTTGAGGGCTTTCAATAAAACAAAAAGTTTTGTAAGATGTGACATAGGCTGTAATGGATATGACAAGAAACAACTGTATCAAAGTTCAATCTGCCAAACAGTGTATGCATGTAACACAAAAGCTGGAAATTAGACATTTAAAAAAAGTTGTTATACATAAAATGTAGAAATAATTTTTAAAGCAATGATGCTTTCTGTAATGTCTTTAAATGTCAATGGTCTCACAGACAAATACAAAAAAGGAAGAGTAGTGAACTATATTAAAAAATGTAGAGTGCAGATAGCTATGCCACAGGAGACACACTTGGAAAGAACTGAACATGTAAATTTGATAAAGAAAAGTTTTTCAGGATGGTTATTCAGCAGAATACCTGGGACAAGGAAAAGAGGACTACTTATATTAATTGCAAGGGCATCTCCAACAGAGACAGAAGATAATAAAATGGATAATAGTGGTAGATTTGTAGTATGAAGGGGCTACTGGCAAGAGAGGAGGATTACATTGGCATGTATTTATATTCCACCTTAAACTGCAATAATGGAGCGTAAGAAAATTCTGGGAGAAATAATCAGCTTTCAGCAAGGAATATTACTTGTATGTGGGGGCTGGCATTTGATTTGCAGCAGTAAATGTGTGTCTGGGGGCCCAGAATTAAAAGTATAACAAAGGCGAGTATACATTTGAAGAAATCCATGTAAATATTTGGCATGGAAGATGTGAGCTCTGTACTGGGAGTTTGGAGTGAACTTACATATTATTCCCCAAGATACAAAAACTGGGCTAGGATAGACAGAATTTAGATTTCACAGGAACATATGCATTTAAGTGAAAGTTTTGATATGCACCCAATAACTACTTTAGATCATGAGGCAATAATAACTAAAAAAAAATTAAAAAAACTGGGTAATGAAAAATGAGACACTGGTGCTTTCCCACCTATCTGTTGAAAAGAGAGGAATTTAAGGAATGGGTAATGGAAATTATTCGGGAGCTATTAGAGAAGATAGAAATTTCTTCTGAAAATATAGCTAGGAAGTGTGATAGAATTAAAGTGGAGTTTAAAAATAGGGCTGAAATAAAATAAAGGGAGACATGGTTAAGAAATAACAAGAATTATTTAGAGGGACTGACAAATGTTAAAGTATTGCAGACTAGGGGAAATCTCACAGAACAAGAAGAGGAGCAGCTGTAGAATGCTAAACAGAAAATAAGGGATTACCTCGGTAATATGGATGAGTTTAGAAGAACTGCTGTTAAGTAACTATTTTTTGATAATAACTCTAGAGTACAAAAACTTTTAGCACAACAACTCAGGCAACAAAAAGTAGAAAAAGTTGTCATCAAGCTTAGGGAGCCTATAACAAGGAAGTTAACAAAAGATCCTGTAGGGGTATTAGAAATATTTCGGAAATTCTATGAAAGTCTGTATAAAGCAGAGAAATATGGAAATCAAGAAAAGGTACAAATAGAAATGTTTATGAAATAATTAAATATGCCAAAGTTAGAGGTAGACGAGGCTCAATTAGTAACAATTAGGACAGGAGGAGATGAGATACAAATTGTGATGTATAACCAAGCTACAGGACAGTCCCAAGAAATAGATGGTATTGCTGTGGAAGTTTGGAAGCTAGGAGGGAAAAAAAATGACAAAGATCAGGAAGGTTTTGTTTAACAGTATTTTTAAGAGAAGGAGAATTACCAACATCATGGAAGAAAGCTGTGTTAACTGTAATATCTCCAGAGAGTAAAGATCCATCAGATCCAGCTTCATACAGGCTCATTTCAATACTAAACCATTATGTCTAGAATGCCTAACAAAATGGCATAAGTGATAAAATTGATAGATATGGATCAATGTGGTTTTGTGGAAGGGAGGCAAACATTTGGCAACATTAACAGAATGCTAATGATCCAGAGAGAAGCAGAATGTACGAAAATGCCACTGCTGTTGGTGGGTCTTGATGCAGAGAAAGTATTTGATAGAGTAAGCTGTGACTTTATGAGCAGGGAAATGAAGCATTTGCATTCCCTGATAAAATTATAACGTTGATTAGGAGGCTATATGAATGATCGCAGGCGAAAATTATAGTGGGTGGGGTCCTCTCTCATAATTTCTGCTTGAGCAGAGGAACCAGGCAGGGGTGTCCTCTTTCCACCTTTGTTATTTGCATTATATTTAGAACCATTGGAAAAAAAATAAGGGACTCAGAAATTCAAGGATATAGTTGGTATAATAGTCAAGAAAAGCAGGCTCTATTTGAAGATATTATTTTATATCTGACAAAACCAGAAAAGGACATTACAGTGTTGTGGAACATTTTGAGACAGTTTCAAATCTTTTTGGGATACAAATTAATGAAACTAAAACAAAGGCAAAAGGCAATAGTGGTACATTATGCACCCACACATGAATTGGTTCAGTAATATCCATATTTATGGGGACATGATAAAATGAAGTATTTAGGAGCATGGATTAAAAAACATTCTGATTTGGCAGCTAAGGATATTTGGGAAGAGACTAAACAAAAGATAATACAAAAACTGAGAAACTGGAAGCTCTATTATATGGATATGGACAGTAAGATACAAGCAGTTATGATGTTTTTAGTCCCTTTAGTCTTATACACAGGTCAGGCATATTTTTATCAACCAGAGGAGAAGTAGTAGATAGCAATTAATAATGAGTTGAAAGATTTTATCTGGAAGGGGAAGACAGCAAGAGTCAAGTGGGATAAGCTGATTCTTCCAACAGAACAAGGTGGGCTTGGATTACCCAATTTGAAGGGGTATTTCAGAGCTACACAGGTAAGGTTCCTATACATAGCACAAGCAGAAACATATAATTCAAAGTGGAAATGGATGATGATGAAACGGAGAGAAGCTCAAGAAACAAGGAGAGACTGAGATTTTGGATGCAGACCTTTAATGAGAATAACATATTATATTCATAAAGTAGCAGAAAGTATTCTAAGAACTAAGCCAATATGGGAATGGAGAAAGGAGATTCTGCCAATAGGGATGACTGCAATTAGGGATACAGATAATAGGCAAGAAAGAACAGGAATTTATTGGAGAAAACTGGCAAAGGAACCAAGGTATTGTAACCAAGTAACTAGAGAGGGAATGGTAATAGAATGGGAAGACACCAAGAATTTATTTGGACTGCAGGTTAGTAATTGCCTTCTCTATCAAGGATTGATATCAGAATATAGGCAAAGAGAAAGAAATGGGGGGGGTGCTAAATGAAAGACCAACACTGGTAGAGTTTTTAGTAGAATCTAGAACAGAAGGTGCCATTAAAAAAGGAATAACTAGTAGAGCATATAAAATATTGCATGATAACTATAAAAATCAATCAGAGAGGGTAGAAAGGATTGAGAAGAGAGACTGGATAAGCAATTCACAAACAAACAATGGGGTTATATATGTATGTCTCCCAAATATGCAACAAAATCTAGAATATTTAGTATTCTTGCTTGGAAATGGTTCCATTGATATTTTTATACCCTAAGTAGACTCTGAAGAATTTTTCCTCAGGTAGACAGCAAATGTTGGAGGTATAATGGGGAAGAAATTGGTAATTGGGAACATATTTTCTGGAAGTGCAGTGAGTTGGCAGACTTTAAAGATTCCCTGAAAACTACTCTGTTGGAGATACTGGGTGAGCAAATTGGTATGAATAGGGAAATGAATCTTCTGAACTATGATACAGAATCGGAATTGCCTAGGCATAGTAAGGCCTTGCTGAGTCTAATTATTGTGGCTGCCAACAAAACAATTACTAAAAATGGAAATCAAAGTGTAAATCAATTGTACTAGAAGTAGTAAATATAGCAACAGAGATAAAACAACTGGAACTGGGATCTTTAAAAAAGGGTAGGAGCAAATTACATATGAAAAAATGTGAATTGTGGGAACAATACTTACAGAGGAGGAATGAGGTTTAAAAGAAGGAAGGACTTGAATGATCTATGTAATAATGTTTGACCGACAATGATTGGGTAGATTATACGTGATGTATAACACTTAGAACTAGGATTATGTTGATATGGTTTATGATGTAAAATGTTTGCAGCTGGGATTATGTCAACATGATAATTTAATAAAGATGTTTCTTGTTAAAAAAATTCTATAAGATCTCCCTTTTTCTCTCTTTTTCTTTCTCCTTTTCTGGCTTCTAATCTGACTTTTTGGTAGGGGAAGAGACAAAGACATAAGCTGAAGCAGCTGAGGGAGACGGTAGGCCCTGAAGGACTAATTTACCTCTATCTGTGAAGGCTCTAGATTCAGTGGCAGAGTAAGCTTGGCCGCCAACATCCAGGTGCACTGCATCCAAATAATAAACACACTTGAAATGTACATCTTGTGGAGGGTGGTTTATGCCCACACTTTTTGAACCCTGAAGCAGACTTATTCATAATGACCTAGTGAGCAAAAAACAAACCAGCACAACAAGAACAGCAAAAACAAAATGAATAGTTATCAAGGAAAGACTAAAACTACTGTATACACAAAGGACTAAACATTTTTTTAGGAACAGGAAACAGGTAAGAGCGGCAATGACACTAATAACAAATCTACAATCTGAGAAGCTACGCCAAGGGAAAAACATTATAAAGAAAATTGGTAGAAAGAAAGGTAGAGGCAAAATAACAATAACAAGGAAGAAAAGGCAATCACAAATGAACAGTTTCATTTATCGTGAAGGAACTCACTGGATCATGATCTGTCTGCAATGGTTGTAAAAGAAATCTTAGGAAATTCAGCAAAAAAAGGGCATTATTGATGGAAAGGAGGTGGAGCTCAAGGACTGAAGATTCTGATTCCATAGTCAGGCACACTGACGTCCTGCTCACCAGACTGAGTAAGGAGAAGGTCACAGTAAGCTGCCTGTCGGGCGCTAGAATCCGCCACATAACGCAAGCACTCAGGTCTCTCAACAGCAGGTACAAGTACGACTCAGTCATTGTCCACGCTGGTGTCAACGACCTGAGACGTACCTCCTTGGACTACATGAAAAGGGACGTCGAGGAGCTCTCTGATTATGTAGCCCAGGCAGGTATGACCCTGACCTTGAGCAGTATCCTACCTTCACCTAGAATGATGCCACAATACAGTGATAAGATGATCAGCTTTAATAATTGGCTTAAATTCTGGTGTCATTCAAAGGGGATCCAATGTCTGTCTGCCTGGGATGACATGCTGGACAAGCCACGCTGCTTTGCAAGGGACGGCTTGCACCTGTCACCCCTGGGCTTCCGGATATTGGCAAAGGCTCTTGCCACCCCCATAGTGCCTTTTTTAGGCAAGGCTCAAATTCTAAACCTACCACCCTAGAACACCAAAAGGAAAAAACTAAGGGTAATGCTGCTCAATGCCAGAAGTCTCAATCTCAAGATGCACTCGAGGCCCTTCTCAATATGGAGAACATCGATGTCTGTGCTGTGACAGAAACCTGGTTCAAGGCTCCTGAGAGCACCCCAGCACTAACAGGTTTCACCTCATATCATACGTTCCGCCCCAAAATCCGGACAACACCAAGAAAGGAGGGGTGTCCATATTCATAAAGGACACCCACACCTCAAGGTTGGTGGCAACGCACGATGCATCGGAGACCATCCAGGTGCAATTAACCATAGGCAAGACTGCTCTGCAATTTGTAGCATGTTACAGGCCACCCTCTCAAACTCAGGAACCTCACATGGCCTTCCTGAAAACATTGGAGGGATAAATGTATCTCCAAACACCATCATACTAGGTGACTTCAACTACCCTAATATAGACTGGGAACACTACTCAAGCCCGAACACTCTAACCCAAAGATTCCTGGAGTTCATAAACTCAAATGCCATGGAACAACTAGTCACCATCCCCACAAGAGGTGAAAACATACTTGATCTCATCATCACGAACATGGGATCAAAATGTTCAACACCGAAGTATACCCCTCACTGGTGAGATCAGATCATAAACTAATCTCGCTGGAGGTCCTCATCCCGCCCCACCTGAAACAAAAAGACCACAGTGAAAAACTTCTCAAAAGCCGATTTCACACTTCTAAAAACTAGTGTGGTCTCCTTTAAGGCCCCTGAGCCAGTGGTAAACATTACTCAAACCGCTGAATCACTTACAAATGCCTTCTACCAGCACCTACAGGACTGCATGGATCAGGCAATCCCAAACAAAACTAAGACTCTCTGTACCAAAGGCAAGCGTCCAGTCTGGTGGACCCCAGCCATAAACAAGCTCTACAACAAAAGGAGGAAGCTACTACAAGATAGAGCAAAATCCTTGAAAGGTAAGACACCTTTGATCATTATAAGTAAAAACTAAGAGCTCTCATAAAATCATCCAAGGCAAATTTTGAGAGAAAAATCGCCAAGGACTCTAAAGACAATCATAAGGCCTTCTTTAGCTATGTTAGAAACCTAGGAGGAAACTCCCAGATATGCTCAGAATTAGTTCAAAATGATGTGAAAATTACTGAACCTACACACATTGCTAACATACTGGCTGACAGGTTCAGTGCAAACTTCTCCCCTCCCCCAAAAGGAGAGATATCTATTCCAGAGGATTGTAGCCCCCAAACATCTCCAACGCCCAGGTGAGAACTGCCCTCACTAAGGCAAAAAACACAGCATCCATGGGACCGGATGGTGTCCCCGGCTGTGTGCTTCATGAACTCAACGAGGAATTAAATTAGAAGTTATGTACTCACCCATAACGCTCCCATGAGGTAGGTGTATTATTTTGTCTGCAACTGTTATGGATCCGATCGATATCAGGATCCGCATGGTTTTCCAGCTATGGATCCAATCTCTCCAAGCTCTCCCTCTCCCATAATGCCCTTGCCCTGCCTCTCATCTCAGATCCTCCAGAGATCGCAACAAAAGCAATAAATAGGGTAACAAGGAATATGCATGAAACTGGAAAACCAGGGGATAGGGGGATAGATGAGGGATTTGCAGACAAATGAATACACCTACAGATGTTATGGTGGTGGGTGATAACTAAATCTGAAGTAGGATATTCGACTGTCTTGTCTGCAACCTGTGGACAGAGTCCCCCAGCTACCTGAATCATCCTGGATCATGGAAGGATATTCCAGAGCACCCAGGAGCCCAAGGACCAATATTACTAGATGCAATATAGTGAAAAAATGATAAATAAATGTGAGAGATGAAGCCCTGCTCTGCTGCAATATCATCTAGAGGAATCCCTAGCCTTGAACCCGGGCCTAGGTAGATACTGGCAGGGTTGTATGGGGGCATGATGAATGGGCATGAAATAACCCTGAAGCGGGCTCTTCCAAACGCTTTATGCTTCCAAAAATCAACTGGGAAAAAAGAAAACCCAAATTGAATTTAGAAAAATTGTGCTGAAAAAAAAATTTTTGCCTAGCTGATAAATTGCCTAATTCTAAGTTCTAAGTGAAAATCTAAGTTTGAGAAAGTGAGTTCTATGTGAAGTTCTAGTGAGTGAGCTTTTTTTTTTCTTATGTTTGAATTGTTTGGAGGTTAATGGAGAGGGAGTTGTTTGAATTACTGATGTTTTTTTCCAGAGGAAGGACACGGGAAGGAAGGTCTAGAGTATAAAGGGGTCAGTTTGAATAGAGGAGGTAGTATGGAATAAGCTTGAAAAAGGTAAAGGCTAAACTCTCTTGGCTGGTGGGAAAAAGGCTGTGAAAGGGGACAAGAATTTGAGAAATTTTCGAGAAAGGGGGCGGTCAGGGCCTGGGGGGGGAGAAGGGGCCCAGGGGAGTCCCAAAGAAAAACTGCTTGCTTTATAGGCTTGTTTTATAGGGAAGAAATGTTTTACTGAATTTAAGAAATGTTTAGGATTATTTGGCTGACATAAGAGGATTAGACTCTGAACGTGAGTTGAACTTTGACTGTGGAACTGATGAGACCATCATTAAACTGAGAGGTTAGAAGAGGTTAGAAAACTGGAAAGGAACAGCGTGGAAAGACAGGAGAAACGGGCCTTGCCGCCCCCTGGAAGCGTGAACATGGCTTGATTAAGCCTTTCATAACAATTAGAGGTTATGGTATGGAGGTTTGCAGCCGCCAATCAGAGAAATAAACTAGTCCTGAAAAGATAGGAGAATGCAGGTCCAGAAGCAGTCAGCTTCCAGGTTTGCAGAGGAGGAATGGAGGATGGATGGGATGAAATATCAGATGGATGGAGATCTAGATAGAGATGGAATCACCGAGAGAGAAAGGGAAGGGAACCCACCCAGTCACAACAGGAGAGAGGAGCTAAATCAGAGGCCAGGCCAGAGAGGCTTCTGGAAAGAACATGCAGAATCAGCAGCAGGGGTGGCAAGGAACTAGAGAGAGGGTACAGGCAAGGGCAGCATAGTGCAAAGAGTGTTCTCGGGAGGAGGTGAGCCAGTATTAAAAAACTGTATCGAGGGAGGTATTGGGTAAGCGAAAAGATCAAGGGGTTCCCACATTGGCGGGATATGCGTTCAAGCATGATAGAAGGGGTTCCACTTGAAGGATAAATGGGGGCTACTTGACAATCGACTGAAAGCCATCGGTGGAAATGAATGGAATGGAGCTGACTGAGTCCTCGACTGAGAGGGTGGACCTTTGTCTTCCCCTTGTGATGGGCCTGCACAGACATTGCCCATTCCCAATTCCCAATGGCCTCCACCCAAGAGACAAAGTGACGATAGTCCCGCCTTGACATAAATGGTTACTTACCAGACAATTGAAAGGATTGAAAGGCAGTGTTGCCTAAAAGAGAGAGACCTGAAAGTCTAGAACCCCCTTAAAATGCCTCCACTCTGCGGCATTCCGTACGGGCGTCCTGTCCGACAGGCAATTGGGCGAAGTGCCTCGGGAGGCAAGTGCCCGGCTCAAGGGTGGGAGGAGGACCGGGGTGGCTAGGGCGGGAGGGTGGAAAAGCAAGTGGAGCCACCACAGAGAGCACTGCTGCAACACCACACTAAGATCATGAGATGTAGAAGAGGGAGAGCTATGACCAAGCTACTGTGTCTGAGGGGAGATGGACCACTGAGCTAAGAGAGAGAAAACTCCACTGTAACGATGAGCCTGCTGGTGGGAGGAAGAGGACGAAGCTGGCACGAGGCAAACATGAGAAATGACCGCCTAGACGCCTCCCCTATGAAATCTAAGAGCTGAGTGGGAGCCAAGTGGTAAACTCTGTGTTGCTGGTGATGCCCTCTGTGATGCAGGAGGGAATGAGTGAGGAGCAAAGGGGACTGTCTGGCCTCTGTGACGTGCTTGAGCTGAGTAAGTGCAGTTGGAAGTTGGGTCACAAGAGAAGTGATGCCTTGCCGGAGATGTCAGCAAGAAGGAGAGTCAACTTGGGGCTGTGGTGACCCTGGAAGGATGTGGTGGGAGCCAGTACCACTGGTAGTAAGACAGGCACCCAGGAAGCAAAGCTCCAGAGGAGGGAAGCTACCCGAACTGGTAGGTAGCAAACACCCTTGGGAAGCAGAAAGAGGGGAGAGACCTGTCCATCTCCCAGTGGTAGTGAAGCTCCCAGCAGATCTATCGAGCACATTTTTCTTTGGCCTGTCCATTAGGTAGTACGCTACCTAGGGATCTATCGAAAGAATTTTCCTTGGGCACTAAAAGAAGGGAGAGAGAGGTCTGATCGGGATCTCGTCTTTTTTGTCTTTGGATTTTCCTTTTAATCTAGATGAACCCTGATGTCAGGATTTGGCTTTGACTTTTGGATAGTTCGTCTGGGAGGAGCAGACTGAATTTCTGAAGGATCCGAACTGGTGGAATGGGGTGGTCTGGATGGATTTGGATTCTTGGAAGGGGAGCCTGGAAAGGAGCGGATCCTCTGATATGATTTGGAAAACCCAGCGCAGAGATGTTATGAACTCCCATGCCGCTTATAGGCCCCGCGATCCCGGTCCCCTCCAGTGGGACGAAATTTCTCCCAGCCCTCTGCCTCTCTGCCCCGACGGCCGGGTCCCTCCACCCCCCTCTGCCCGCACGGGGAGCCTCTGGGCTCTGGCTCCCTGGGCTCTAGGCCACGACTGGCTGACCGCTGCCTTTTCCCTCTGGTGGTGGGGCGAGAAACCCCCTCCATCTGGGAAGCCCCCTTCGGCCCTCTGCAGACAGGCCCTGCCCCATCTCTGGCGGATGTCGGCGGCTTCTTGCCACTTGTTGGCCAGCAGAATCTTCTTCTGACGTTGTTGCGGAGAAAGATTCGGCAAGCAGACAGGAGATTCCCGGGGCGGTCGCAGGCCAGCGCTCTCCCTGTCTGAAAGATGCTCTACAGGCTCCCAGCGAGCCAGGCCTCTGTGACCAGAGAACGCCTTGAAGGGCTCAGAGCGCAAGCCGTGGGCGAGCCAGGCCTTCAGAAATCTGAGAACAGTTCTGCTCTCACCTAGGCCATCAGAGTGAAGAACATCGGAACTCTCTGCTCCCTACTCAGACCTCAGGGGCGAAGTCATAATTAGGGGACGCTCCTGAGAGGCTCCTATTTGTAGTGAACAATGGACTCACATCGGCATCTAGACCAACTGCCCATCCTTCTCCAATGCTCCCCAGTGTCGAGGGCCCTCTAAGGGTCCACATGGGTCTTTGGGACCTGAGTTCCACGGCTTCCAGGGTCCATCATCCGGGTCTCCTTGTCCCGGAGGCCACTTCTCAGGGAGGGGACTGAGCCAGGGCGGGGACGAGCGCTTCCAGTGTCTTTGGGGCCACGAGGTCACGGTCTTACCTGCTTCTGGGGGGGTGCCCCAGGGAGACCCAGGGCCCTTCGGTCCCGACACCAGAGAACTCGTCGTGTGTCCGGGACTTCGGCTCCGGGGTGGTGATAAGACCCACACCCCCAGGTCAGGGGACCGGACCCGAGCCGGGCCATCTGCTCTGCCTCCAGGGGGGTGGGAGTCGCCCGGAGGGGGCTCAAGAGGGAGTCCTTCAGTGAGAGGAGCAGTGAGCACATGGGAACCTCGTCTGGAACTTGCTCGGGTGACCGGGGGGAGCCTTGGGCTTCCCTCCAAGTCCGTTCTCAGTGAAAGGGCTCCATCTGGGAGCCTCCCCCGGCAGAAACGGGCTGTCCCAGGGCGGATGGTGGAAGCCTGGCCCAGTGCAGAAGGGAGCAGCGGGGCCAGGCAGCAGCTTAGCGGGTCCGGAGACGGAAGACCAGAGGGACACCTCGATGCCAGAAGCCTGAGGGCAGCCGCGAGCGATGAGAGCCGGCGGGCGAGCCCGGACGGATCGAAGAGTGGATCTCGAGCCGGCGCGAGCCGGCCGGAGCGCGCGATCAAAGCTCCGATCCGGCGGCGATCCAAACGAGGCGATCGAGATCCAGGAGCCCTGGTCCAAGCCGGACCCGGGGAGGAGAAGGATCCGGCAGGCGCTCGAGGGCCGTCCGACCTCCCTCCCCGGATGGGCCTGGCTGAACGATCCCATGATCCGGGTCGCTTGTGGGCCCGGGTCTCTCCGGCTCCCAGGTGGGTCGGAGGGAGGGAGAACCCAAAGATCTTGGCCTGGATGAAGCTCCCGACGGATGAGTTGATCTATCTCCCGTGGCACTGGAGTTCTCTTGGGAGGGTCCGCAAGAGCACGGAGGCTAACATCTGGGCCTCTCGCCCGCTCCGCCATCATGCGGAAACAGATCCGTCTCCTCCAGGTCGCCCGGAGGAGAAGCTCCCCTTAGATACCCGTGGAAAGCACTGGGGCGGCCCCGGGCGAAGGAGGAGGCCGAACCGTGGAGGAAGAGGGGGCAGGGGCGGCTGAGGAGGCCGAGTCTCCGAAGGGGGAGAAGGAGGAGACCCTGTCCGAGCCCTCTTCGGGGACCTTGGGAGCCTCTCGAGGTCGGGGCCCTGGACCCAGTGTCAGGAGGGCAACCACAGCCAGATGTGAGGTGTTCAACCCGAAGACACCATCTGGACCCTAGTGAACCTATGAGTGCGTGAGAGCTTATGGGACTCCGCGGGAACTCGGCGAGCTCATAACCCACCGAGCTGACCCTGCAAGTATGAAAGACCAAAGTTGCAGAAAGCCAAGACAAACAATAAAAACAAGACACCTAGGCCAATAAAACATCTCTGTTGAGCAAATGCAACCAGGAGAAAAATAAAGACTAATAAAAAAAAGCCAAGGCACTTAAATACAGTCTATAGTAGAAGCAAAAAAATAACACTAACTACTGAAAATTGTTAGCCTACACACACTCTCTGATATTAGGAGAATAAAAATTACTTAGAGAATTACTACTATAAATTAAACAGTTACCACAGGCAAAACACCTACAAGATTTGACAAAAAGAGCACAGAAAATTAAAAAAAACTAGCTGGGACATTGAAATACTACAAAAAAGAAACTATGAATCAAAAAAGTTACCATCCCTTGACAAAAGGTTGATTCAGCACAAAAAATTCTAGGAGGCTGAGGTGAGGGTAGAGCTGAGAGCTTGGATCAATAGCTGAAAAAGATCTGGATCCATAGCTGGTATCATGATCCCACAGTTAGGACAGCTGTTTAATCTTAGCCTCACCTCAGGATACGTACCCAAGGAGTGGCGCACGGCGACTGTGGTCCCACTTCATAAGGCGGTGCCTCCACAGACCCTGGAAATTACCGCCCCATTAGCTTGACAAGCCTTATCTGCAAAGCCATGGAGAGGATCATAATGGAACTCATAAATAAAGACATAGGGAACTTGCAGACTTTGGATCCAACCCAGTTTGGCTTTGTCAAAGGCAGATCCTGCCTCTTAAACTTGGTTGACTTTTTCGAGACAGTCACCAAGGCCATTGATGAGGGAAAGGCAGTCCATACAGGCTACCTCGACCTGGCAAAGGCCTTCGACACAATACCCCACTCAGGTATCATCGAAAAACTCATCAGCTTGAATGTAAACCCATACATCACAAGATGGGTTGCAAACTGGCTAGCGACAGAACCCACAGGGTCAGAGTTGCTGGAGCCATGTCAGACTCAAAGCCTGTCACAAGTGGTGTCCCACAGGGCTCAGTCCTGGGTCCACTCTTGTTCGGCATCTACTTTTCTGAAGTACAAGCAAACACAGGAGGGTTATGGCTGACAAAGTTTGCAGATGACTGCAAACTAGGCGCCATAGTCGAAAACACATCTGACACAGATATCCTCCAGAAGGGCCTCACAGAAACGGATAACTGGTGCCAGAGCCATGGCCTGAAGTTAAACGCCAAAAATGCATAGTCATACCCTTCGGGAAAAACAAGGTTACCCCTAGCTACCATATAGGTGACAATCCACTGAGCACAGAAAAAGTCATCAGGGATCTGGGGACCCAAGTTGACAGTAGTCTTCGTTTGACACTCATGTTGCTAAAGTAGTTAGGAAAACCTTCTATATCGCCCACCTGATCATGAAGGGATTCACATCTAGATCAAGGGAGGTCATCGTCCCCTGTAGTCATGACTCATTAGCCCTATGATTGAGTACAATGCCGCGTTCGAATGTATCTGACCAGACACCTGATGCAGCTTGAAAGGCCCCAAAAGTTCCTCACCAAAAGGATAAAGGGTCTCAAAAATATGTCTTATGCTGCCCGACTGAAAGAACTCCAGCTTTATTCAGTCTCATACCGCTTGCTCAGAGGTGACCTGTGCCCGACATATAAGGCCATGTCAAACCCAGATTTGATGAATATGCTTCACCTCAAAAAATCTAGATCCCTCAGAACCACAAGGGCGGGAGACTTAAACCTTGACACGGTTATAAATAGAACGTGCTGGAGGGACAGATTCATCACCCAGAGACTCCCTATGCTGTGGAACAAAATCCCGGTACATGTGAGGCAGAGCACCTCGCTGGCCTTGTTCAAGAGGAATCTTGACCAATGGATGGGAGATCGCAGATATACCCCAGGGATTACTTCAGTGTCACTGCTTGACAGAGGCACAGAAAAATGATAGGCATAGTTTTTATTCAAACTAAAGGGGTGGCGAAAGCCACATAACTATGGGCTAGGCTTATAAATGCCCTTGGGCAGATAGCCTAGTATGAACCTATGAACCTATGAACCTATGAAGGTGCCACCTTCAGATCCAATTATCCACAGGTTGAGAAGGATAAAAAAGACAACACTGGATGCCTCCCTTCTGAAAGGAGGCAAACAAACTTATCTGAGATGTTCCCCATAGTTGGATCAATTACTGGAAGTCCACTGAGAGTAGATTCCATTTGAGTGGGTCTGCCCTGATCCTGCTCAGCTTGCCTGTTGAAAAACTTTTGCTCTGGCATAATATATTGAAGTCTGAGAAGTCAAATGAGCTGAATTGTCATTTCCTAGGCAATCACAGCAAGTCTGCAAATAGGGAAAGATCTGGTACTCCACTGATAGATCATATGCCACATCACAGTAGTGTTGTCTGTGAGACCTTACGAGGTCCAGGATAAGAGAGATGGAGTATGTTTTTTTATACATGGATTACTGCAAACACCTCTTTTTAACATTTGTGTGCTTTTGTTTGTACTGTTTGTTCCACAGACCTTAAATACTCACCTCTTTTGATACAGCACCCCTCCCAATTAAGTCTGAACAGATGTGACAAACTGAGCCAGAAGCTGAAAGGCAAAGGGAAAACTTGGGTTTATAGATACTGGACCACCCACAAGTGACCCCCCTTTGACAAACCCCAGCACAGTGATCTGAAAGAAAAATAATATATATGCTGGTTCCAGACTGATCTAAGGTATATTGAATATATTCTCATGTGAAGTCTGGCAAAGGACATCATAATAAACACACAGGCCACATGACCACAAATTCTCAGAAATCTCCTGGCAGATGTTGGAGACTGTAAAAGTCTTTGTTCAATTCTGTTTCTCCAAAGGAAGAAAAAGCCCTTCCAGAGATGAATCCAGAAGACACCCCACAAAAAATTAATCCTGTGAGAAGGAATGAGGGATGAGTTTTTTTAAGATCACTCGACAAACTAAAGAAAGGAGGTTTTTCGCAGATGACAGCTCTAGAATGGGTTTCCAAATAAGGCTATTGTCCAACTATTGGAAGAAGTATATGCCTTGAGGTCTGCCGTACATAATCACTACAGCAAGATACTAAGCAAATATCTTAAGAAGCAGTAAGCAGAACAAATGGTAACATACACAGTATGGTACAGTACAGGAGAGTACAGAATATTAAGCCAGATACCAAAAGTATTGCAAACAATATCCAAATTCCTTACAAAAGGGAAAGTAAGGATAACCATTTTAGAACTAATTGGCATGAATCGGTTTACCCATTTTGTACCTGAGGTCAGAGTCTCACATGAAACTGAGGGGACAGATGAGAGGTAACAAGGTTTACAGGAACTGCACATTGAACTTAGAAACCTTGACAAAATGGTTGAGAACATACAGCACTATGCCTGAACACCAACCTGTCTTTGTACTGGCATCAGAAGGATCCTAAAATAAAATCATTATCCTATCAGATCTAAGGTCATCAATTTTATAACCTCCAAAACAAGCTTTGTTACAAAACAGTTGGAAACTGGGAACAATAGTTTACAGGAGGAGGAAGTATCTCATGAAAGAGGAGAGGACTCTTAAGGCCATCTGTAACCTTGTAGGATGATATTCAGTACCTATCTGTCTGTAATAGTCTGATGCCACAGGGGAAGAAGACCTGGACTAGACAGATTTCCAGGGGCAAGAATAATTGTGTGTGTGTGGGGGGGGGGGGGCTTGGAGAGGCAAATACTAATTGAACTGCTGAAGGATCTGATAGGTCTTATCATACTATACAGAGCCACATTATCATTGGTTTTTAAATGTTGTCTTTAAGTACCATGCTACTAAAAACACTATCTGAAAAATGGGTGTTGATATAGAAAATCTTAAAGCATCTCAGCAGCAGAAGGGTAAAACAAATCCTCTTATCAAGAGATGAATTAAAAAATCTGTTTTAGCATATTCTCATAAATGACTTAGAAGCAACAGCCCTGGAGAAATATTATGTGAGAAGCAAAGACAATTAAGGAATCTCATGAAATGTAACCTCGTAAGGGGGAAGGATAACATTTAACTTTCTTGTGTTCTTAAAAAAAGGTCTGTAGAAGTTATAAAAGTTAATCAGGCAGAAAAATAAACTTTCTTTCCAAATCAAAAGCTCTCTCGGTCATATCAGAGGAAATTGGCATAGCGTTTGCTGTCTGTTTAACATGAGAAATTTAGAAAAGGAAATACCTGCAGGACCTGCTCAAGAATCAGAAAACAGAAAGTTACAAGTCTGAGGTACTTGTATGGGCAATTACACTTTTTAGGAGCATGAGGTTGACTATCAGGAATACTGCAAGCTGTAAAAAAAAAAAAAAAAAAAAAAAAAAAAAGACAGTGGATATTAAAAGTTTACACACCCCTGTTAAAATGTCAGGTTTTTGTGATATAAAAAAATGAGACCACAATAAATAATTTCAAAACTTTTCCCACCTTTAATGTGACCTATAACCTGTACAATTCAATTGAAAAACAAATTTGTTAGGGGAAAAATATAAAAAAATAAAAAAACGTGCAATACACTGGTTGCATAAGTGTACACACCCTTAAACTAACACTTTGTTGTCTGTGCACACCCTTAAAGTAATACTTTGTTGAAGCACCTTTTGATTTAATTACAGCATTCAGTCTTCTTGGGTAGGAGTCTATCAGCATGGTACATCTTGACTTGACAATACTTGCCCACTCTTCCTTGCAAAAGTGCTCCAAATTTGTCAGATTGCAAGGGCATCTCTTGTGCACAGCCCTCTTCAGGTTACCCCATAGATTTTCTATTGAATTTAAGTCTGGGCTCTGGCTGGGCCATTCCAAAACTTTAGTTTTCTTCTGGTGAACCCATTCTTTTGTTGATTTGGATGTATGTTTGGGGTCATTGTCGTGTTGAATGGTGAAATTCCTCTTCATCTTCAGCTTTCTAGCAGACCTCCGAAGGTTTTGGGCCAAAAGTGACTGGTATTTGGAACTTTTCATAATTCTGTCCACCTTGACTAAAGTCCCAGTTCCAGCTGAAGAAAAGCAACCTCTAAACATGATACTGCCACCACCATGCTTCACCATAGGGATGGTGTTCTTTTGGTGATGCAAAGTGTTTTTTCACCAAACGTACCTTTTGGAATTGTGGCCGAAAAGTTCAACCTTGGTCTCATCAGACCATAACACATTTTCCCACATTCTTTTGGGAGACTTGATGTATTGTTTTGCAAATTTTAGCTGGGCCTGGATGCATTTCTGTGTAAGAAAAGGCTTCCATCTTGCAACCCTACCCCATAGTCCAGACATATGGAGAATACGGGAGATTGCTGTCAATTGTAATACACAACCATTACTAGCCAGAAATTCCTGCAGCTCCTTCAGTGTTGCTGTAGGTCTCTTGGCAGCCTCCCTGACCAGTTTTTGTCTTGGCTTTTCATCAGTTTTGGAGGGACATCCAGTTCTTTGCAACGTCAGTGTTGTCCCATATTTTCTCCACTTTTTGATGACTGTCTTCACTGTGTTCCATGCTATATCCAATGCTGTGGAAAATTTTTTGTACCCTTCTCCTGACTGCTACCTTTCAACAATGAGATCCCTTTGATGCTTTGTAAGCTCTCTGCGAACCATGCTTTTTGCTGTAGCAGGCAACTGAGTAAATGTCAGGAAAATCCTACTAGGACAGCTGAACTTTATTTGAGGTTAATCTGAGTATCTTTAATTGATGGCAGGTGTGTACCCAAGAAGACTGAACGTTGTAATTAAATTAAAAGGTGCTTCAACAAAGTATTAGTTTAAGGGTGTGCACACACAACAAAATATTAGTTTAAGGGTGTGCACACTTATGCAACTAGCGTATTGTACATTTTTTATTTTTTTATATTTTTCCCCTAACAGATTTGTTTGTTTGTTTTTCAATTGAATTGTACATTTTATAGGTCACATTAATGGTGGGAAAAGTTTTGAAATGATTTATTGTGGTCTCATTTTTTTATATCACAAAAACATGGCATTTTAACAGGGGTGTGTAAACATTTTATATCCACTGTGTATGTATATATATATATATATATATGTATATATAAATATATATATATATATATATATATATATATATATATATATATATATAAATATATATATATATATATATATATATATATATATATATACACACACACACACACACACACACACACATATATATATATATATATATATATATATATATATATATATATATATGGCTGATAAAACATGAATAACAGCTGCAGGCTGTGGAAATTCCCACTGTAATAATTGATAATACTTTTGCTGGGAGAAAAATATTTGGGAGGGTGGCCTAATGGTTATGGTGTTTGCCTTACAAACACAAGGTGCAAGGTTTGAGTCTCCACAAGGGATAACTGGCTAGGCTGAAAATGGCTCACAAGGGCAGTTAGCTTAGTACTAACCTATGAACCTATAATCTATTCTCAAAAAAAATTGAAGTCAAGAGTCCTGGCAGGAAAACTGAAGCAACACTGCAGATTCAAAATCTTAAGTCTAAAGTGAAAACACTCTTGAAGACCACTCTCCCATCCTTCCTTCCCTGGACTTCCAACTAAATATCAGTGTAAGAAAGTGAGGGAAATATTTTTCTACCAGGATGCAGCAAAGAAACATAATTTTAAATATTAAAAGTAGGAAAGAATTACTTAAGCAAATCCAACCAAAAGTTCCATTTTAATAATTAAATAATCAGGAGAAGTAACACCATTCATTCTTTGTTTCCTTTTCCTGAGAGACTCCATAGAAAAAGATCAACTATTAGCAGGGGCGCTATCCCGAGATCCAGGAATCCCAACTATCTATGTGGTAGCCTTCACTTAAGGATGACAAGAGTGGTTCTCCCTTGCCTGGTAAGACCATCCCTACAGCCACAAAGAATGTGCTTAACCCATGGCCCTTACTGATTGAAAGAGCTACACCAGAAGATCAGAGGGACATAAGTGGCCCAAGGAACCAGAACCAACCAGAGGAGAGTCACCCATTGGCAAATGAGGCAATGAAGGAAGCAGCCTAATACCCAAGACTCCATAATAATTTTCTTCGACTGATGGAAAGGGAAAGAACTTAGGATACCAATAACTGCTCAACTCTACAGCCAAAAACTCTGCCTGGAAGATGGGTAGCAGAGCATGTGAGTTAGTAAATCATCTGCCAACAAAGATGTGGTTTTGAGGTAAGAATCCAACTGATAGTCCACAAAAGCACAAAATTCTTCCCCTATCAGATACATTCCACATAAACACAAACTACAAGTCAAAAATGGATTTTTACAGTTTGTTCGCATAAGAATTCACAGAATAAAAAAATCCCCTTACAAGGCATAACAGTCCAAATAAAATTTATTTACTACCATTAAAAAGAATATTTTCACAGAAAAAATATTTTTTCCTCATAACATGAAACTGTGGAAGGTTTCCCACAGCATGGTACTTATCTGTCCAGCTTTGAAAGATCACTTACCGACCATTTGCTCCATGAAGGCCACAAAAGGAGTACATTTTTGGTTGCAAGAAAGCTCTGAAGCATTTGGCATTCTAACTGCTTATTTTATGTGGCTCTGCTTGAGACACTGACAGTTATAGGAAATGGGAGATGCCCTAAAGCTTTGAAAGCTGTCATTTGGTCATACCTTTAGCATGATATAACCCTTACAGCTAAAGTTGAGCATCTATGATGACATCTTATGTGATGCCCGCACCCTGGCCGAGCAATCAAGGAGCCTCAATCCTCACCACTAACACCAGAGAGGGTGTCTCATATAAGAGGAAAGGATAACAAATGCACAAAGTAAAGTACAATTTCCCTTAAGTGCACACAGAGATCACAGTCAGTCTGGGGCTGGTTGCTCCCTTGCTCCCCAGGTCCCCAGTAAGACTCCCCACTGGCACAGCTATAGGGTCCAGATCTCAGCCTAGCTGGCAAGCTAACCTCCAGTACCCTCTCTGCCCAACCAGTGCTATGTGTCCCTGTCCAAGTAGCTGACACACACACATGCACACACACACACACTTTGAGATAAGCATTTATACAACTTCACAGACAGTCCTGGGAAAGGCTGACACAGATTCTCCAGCTGTGCCCCATACCCAGACTATACGATAGTAATTACTGCCACCACCAGCTAATAATTATCAGCTACCCAAAGGCCCTTAAAAGGGTGTCCAATTATTACTGTGCAATATTATTATCCAATTGGTAATATAGCCCAAGGCTAAAGCTATAGGACTGGCTCAGACAATAAACTCTATAAATATACAATGTACTCTAGAGATTAACTTATCTCTACATAAACCAGCCACAGTTGAGAAGGGTTTAAAATATTTAATAATAAATACTAAAAACACAAGACAATACTACTATACCACAGTGCAATTCAAGAGTTCAGAGATCACACAGAAACTTAAAATAATTCCGTAGTACAGTTCTGACATCACAGAAAAACACTTAGTTCTAAATTTTCTAATTTCTAGCTTTTTCTACAAGAAAACACACTTCTAAGATAACTTACTTAAGACAACAGGCAGTGCTGAAGTTGGATATCTAGACAAAAATGCTTACTACTCTCTGGTTCTCACTGTTTAAATTGAAACTGCAGTTCTGATAAAACATTACATCATCTTTTTACACTTCCTGGAGCTCCCAGGCTGACACATTAACTACATTTACATTCTTAACATCTCCCTTTTGTTATCTTGCAGCTGGTCAGGAACAGAGCAATAAAAATAAATTTGCATGTTTAAGTCTAGCAATTTAACTCTTTGTTAAAACAACAGAAAGAATTTCTTCATCTAGACTAGTCGGCAGCACTGTTCCCTTGAAAGGGTCATCACATGTGTTTACTGGGTCAGTAGAGAGCACTGTTGCCACATTTTTGTAACAGCATTTCTTTACATTTAAAACAACAAGCCTGTAGTTTACATTTATATTTACAAATGCCAGAATTATGTATCAAATTCTATTTTGCTAGGCTGGCAGCCTTCACCCATCTCTACCAGTCTTCACATCTCTCCCCCCCCCCTGGAGAACTCAAGCTAGTTTATCAAGTGACCCTTGATAAACGCCGCTTGAGAAGGTTAGGTCTATCTGGGTGTACCTCACCCCATTCCCTGTCTTGAGAGCCCATCTGCACTGGCATTGCTACTCCCACTGTGGTGCTGCACTGACATATCATAATGCTTGCAAGCCCAGGTTCCATCTTAGCAACTTGGCATTTTGCTGACTGGCTCTGTTTAACCATGTTAGAGGGTTGTGATCTGTCATAACAGTGAATTTTCTTCCATGCAGATAAGGCTGACATTTCTGCAGTGCCCACACTATAGCTAGACATTCCTTTTCTACAGCTGCATAGCATTCCTCCCTGGGTTGGAGCCTATGACTGAGATAAACCACTGGGTGCTCTTCCCCCTCTGAAGAAATCTGGCTAAGTACAGCCCCTACCCCATGGTTTGAAGCCTCCACCTGCACAACAAATTCTTTGTTGTAATCTGGACTGGCTAACACAGGGGGTCCTCCCAAAGCTTCTGGAATGCCTGCTCACATGCTGGGGTCCACACTACCTTATCTGGCCTGTTCTTCCTTGTCAGGTCTGTGAGGGGAGCAGCTATGGTACTATAACTGGGGATGAACTCTCTGTAGTACCCTGCTGTCCCTAAAACTGCTCTCACCTGCTTTTTGGTAACTGGTGCAGGCCATGCCTGAATGGCTTCCACTTTGGTAGGTTCTGGCCTTATCTTACCACTCCCCACTCTATGTCCTAGGTAGGAGACCTCTGCCATACCCACCTGACATTTGCTCAGTTTAATGGTCAACCCTGCCCTCTGTAGTCTGCTCAGCACCTCCCTGACATGCTGAAGGTGCTCTGGCCAGGAATGTCTGTAGACGGCAATATCATCCAGGTAAGCAAGGGCAAACTCTCCAGTTCCTAGTAGGATATGATCTACCAGCCTCTGGAAAGTTGCTGGGGCATTCTTCATCCCAAAGGGCATCTTTGTGAATTCATACAAGCCAAAAGGAGTCACAAAGGCTGACTTCTTTCTAGCACTGGGAGTCAAGGGCACCTACCAGTAACTCTTGGCAAGATCAATGGTGGTAAGATACTTAGCCCCACCCAGCTGTTCTAGGGCCTCATCTGTCCTAGGCATGGGGTAAGCTTCTGACTCTGTGTGACTATTTAATTTGCTGTAGTCCACACAGAACCTGGTGCTGCCATCCTTCTTTGACACCAGCACCACTGGGGAGGCCCAGGGAATGTTGGACAATTGAATCACCCCTAGTTCCAACATCTCCTGTACCTCCTCCCTCAAAGTCTGTCTGACTCTCTCATGCACCCTACAAGGGGCCTGCTTAATAGGCCTTTGGGGTCCTGTATCCACCTGGTGCTGCACCAGGTGAGTGCACCCTGGTTTCCCAGTGAACATCCCCCCAAATTCCTGCAACACTGCTCGGATTTCATGAACCTGGGTAGGAAATAGCTGCCTGAATATTGCTACCTGTTCCACTGAGGTGTCAGCCTGAGCCTCACTGAGGAGATTAGTCCCCAGATCTCCCTCAGACTCCTCCTGCAATCCACTGCAAATGCTCAGCACAAGGGCCTCTCTATCATGGTAAGGTTTCATCATGTTAACATGATACAATTTGTGCCCCTGCCATCTGTTAGCAGTTCCACCATGTAGTTAACATCACTTACCTTTCTTACCATCTTGTAGGGTCCCTCCCAAGCTGCTTGCAGCTTGTTGTGTCTGACAGGAATGAGAACCATTACCTGCTGCCCCACAGCATACTCTCTAGGTCGAGCATTCCTGTCATACCACACCTTTTTCTGTTGTTGGGCTTCTGCCAGATTCTCCTGGGTCAAGCCCATGAGTTCCCTGAGCCTTGTCCTGAAGTTAAGGACGTATACCACAACAGACTCCTTGTGAGACTCGCACTCACCTTTCCACTCATCTTGAATTAAACTTAGAGGTCGCCCTCACCCTATGCCCATATAGCACCTCAAAGGGTGAAAAACCTGTGGATTCCTGGGGAACCTCTCTGTGAGCAAACAACAGATGGGGCAAATATTTGTCCCACTCCCTTTTAAACTAATCTGCAAATGCATGTAGCATGGACTTGATTGTAGAGTTTAACCTCTCAACAAGACCATTAGTCTGGGGATAGGGGGTGGTCTTCATGTGCTTCACCCCACAGGACTTCCACAGACAAGCCAGCAGGTCTGACATGAAATTGGCACCTCTGTCAGACAGCATTTCTTTTGGGAAACCCTCCCTGCTGAAAATCTCTAACAAAGCATTTGGCACCTTCTCTGCCTCAATGGAGGACAAAGTCACTGTCTCAGGGTATTGTGCAGCATAATCAACTACCACTAGGATATACATTTTCCCTGTGGAACTTGGGGTACTCAGAGGCCCCACAATATCCACAGCTACCCCCTGAAATGGCTCATCAATCACAGGCAAAGGCATCAAAGGAGCTCTCACCTTGTCTCCTGCCTTGCCTACCTTTTGGCACTCCTCACAGATCCTGCAGTCCCCTGTTACATCTCTGGAAATTCCAGGCCAATAGAATTTCTGCATAATACACCTCTTTGTACATTTTATGCCCATATGACCTGCAAAGGGAGTATCATGGGCTACAGCTAGAAGCGCCAGATGGAAGACTCTAGGCACTACCAACTGCTGTACTCTCTCACCTTCTAGCCCTCCCTCAGGGGGTCCTCTCTCTGTATAGTAACCCTTTGTCCCAGTATACAGATTCCCCCTTTCCTTGAGAATCAGGTGCCTCCCTAGCTACCTGCCTCAGGCCTTGCAGTGTAGGGTCTGAGAGCTGAGCCTGTCTCAACTCTCTCCTTGTAACCCTTCCCAGCTCCCCTTCCCCAGGAAGTCTGGCATCCTCTGACAGCGGTGCCTCACTGTCAGCCTGGGTACTACTACTACTCACCTCTACTTTGCAGTTACCCTGTCCAAGGGAACATCAGTACCCACAAGCAGCTGTGGCTCACCTTCAGTCTCACTGCTACAGCATAGCTCACTCCCTGAAGTAACCATCTCACCAGTCCTGGCTGCATGTATGCAGTCTGTCTGGGTCTCCACCAGGCTACCAGACCCACATGCTTGTCTCCTAGCCTCACTGTGTGTAACTGCATAAGTACATGGTACTGCCTCATCCAAATCCTTCCCTCTCAGGACATCTGCAGGATGGTAGTTTCATACCCCCGTTGTCTCAAGACAACCTACTATTGGTATTTTGTCTTTCCCACTTACTGGCTCCCTCACCTTTTGTTCCCTACCTTGCCTCCGTGGACACCTGTATGTCACATGGCCCCACTGGTTGCATTTGAAATATTTAATCCTAGCTCCTGGACGTGTACCTGGACTAGTGGCTTCCCCTGCTATTGTCAGATTCTGTTGTGGCAGTCTGCGCTGCCCACCATGGGTTCCTTTAGACACATGAGCAGTACTGGGGGTCTCCTTCCTGTGCAGGGCTGCCCTGCTGGCCAGGTATAGGTCTCACTTCTTCCCCCACTCATCTGAAGTAGCACATCGTCTATCAGCTAACCAGATCCTCATGTCCTCAGGCAAAGTGCTAAGGGCTTGTTCACTCACCAAAAGGTCTGCCAGCCCTTCAAAAGTGGTGACCTGACATCCACTCACCCAGCTATGAAAATAAGTGCTCAGTTCAGCAACATATTCACATACATTTTCATCTGCCTTGCGTCTATGCGCACAAAACTTTTTCCTATACATTTCAGGTGTTAGTTTAAAACATTCTAAAAGACATTTTTTTACAGCAGTATAATCAAAACAGACAGAGTTAGGCATTTTTGATAGAAAAGTTATAGCTTTCCGAAGGAGTAAGGGGGTCAGGTACCGTACACAGAGCCTTTGGTCAACACTATACTGTTTGCATACCCTTTCAAACATATGAATGAAACTATCAAAATGATCCCCCTCTTTAAATAGCAGAAGAAATTTACTGACCTGTTTTGCTTCTGGGGTCCAGTTACTCCCATCTGCATTACCTCCATGACTCTGTTGAATAGTCAGCATTTCCCTCTCATGCCTCTCTGATGCTCCTTTTCTTCAGCTTCTATCTCCAAATGCCTGGCTTCCAACTCAAGTCTCTTTAGCTCCAGCTGGATTTTTAAGTCCACTGCAGAAAGGTTGAGCTGTCCATTCTCCGAGGATATTGTATCTCCACTGCCAGTTTGATTGTCCTTCGCAGAAAGGTTGAACTGTCCATTCTCCGAGGATATTGTATCTCCACTGCCAGTCTGATTGTCCTCCTGGATGCTGTTTTCTGATGCAGCTGTAACCAAGGCTACAATCAGGTCTGCCTTAGTCAGGTTTCCATGCACCAGTCCCCTAGCCTGGCACATCTCCACCAGCTGCCTCCTTGTCAGCTTTCCATACTCCTCTGCTGACATGCTGCCTGCTCACCCTGACTAACTAGGCTAACAAAAGAAATAAAACAATTGTGATCTGAACACTGAGTATTCACTGCGTGGCTGTTTTAGAGTACAAAACACCTTCAGAGATCACTGTACATAAGCTACAGGATTCACTCTACCCACACCACTACAAGCCATTTAGTATTTGCCAGCTAATATGTGATGTGGATATCCACCGCCACCACAAATGTGAAGTGAATCCCACCACTGCAAACCACATGTGATGCCCATGACCTGGCCCAGCAATCAAGGAGCCTCAGTCCTCACCACTAACACCTGAGCGGGCTTCTCATATAAGAGGAAAGGATAACAAATACACACAGTAAAGTACAATTTCCCTTAAGTGCACACAGATACACAGTCAGTCTGGAGCTGGTTGCTCCCTTCCTCCCCAGGTCCCCAATAAGACTCCCCACTGGCACAGCTATAGGGTCCCGATCTCAGCCTAGCTGGCAAGCTAACATCCAGTACCCTCTCTGTCCAACCAGTGCTTTGTGTCCCTGCCCAAGTAGCTCACTCACACACACACACACACACACACACACACACACACACACACACACACACACACACACACACACACTTTGAGATAAGTATTTATACTTCACAGACACTCCTGGGAAAGGCTGACACAGATTCTCTAGCTGTGCCCCTATACCCAGACTATACAGTAGTAATTACTGCCACCACCAGCTAATAATTATCAGCTACCCACAGGCCCTTAAAAGGGTGTCCAATTATTACTGTGCAATATTTTTATCCATTTGGTAGTATAGCCCAGGGCTAAAGCTATAGGACTGGCTTAGACAGTAAACTCTGTAAATATGCAATGTACTCTAGAGATTAACATATCTCTCCACAAACCAGCCACAGTTGAGAAGGATTAAAAATATTTAATAATAAATACTCAAAAAACAAAACAATACTACAACACAGCGCTATTCAAGAGTTCAGGGATCACACAAAAACTTAAAATAATTCCGTAGTACAGTTCTGACATTACAGAAAAAACACTTAGTTCTAAAATTTCTAATTTCTAGCTATTTCTACAAGAAAACACTTCTAAGATAACTTACTTAAGACAACAGGCAGTGCTGAGGTTGGATATCAAGACAAAAATGTTTACTACTCTCTGGTTCTCACTGTTTAAATTGAAACTGCAGTTCTGATAAATATTACATCATCTTTTTACACTTCCTGGAGTTGCCAGGCTGAAACCTTAACTACATTTACATTCTTAACATCTTCCCTTTGTTATCTTGCAGCTGGTCAGGAACAGAGCAATAAAAATACATTTGCATGTTAAGTCTAGCAATTTAACTCTTGGTTAAAACAATAGAAAGAATTTCTTCATCTAGACTATTCGGCACCACTGTTCCCTTGAAAGTGTCACCACATGCTTTTACTGGGTCAGTAGAGAGCACTGCTGCCACATTTTTG
This sequence comes from Protopterus annectens, assembly GCF_019279795.1. Lineage (NCBI taxonomy): Eukaryota > Metazoa > Chordata > Ceratodontiformes > Protopteridae > Protopterus > Protopterus annectens. Next base: position 280,480,537 of record NC_056749.1, read on the forward strand.
TGACAGCATTTCTTTACATTTAAAACAACAAGCCTGTAGTTTACATTTATATTTACAAATGCCAGAATTATGTATCAAATTCTATTTGGCAAGGCTGGCAGCTTTCACCCATCTCTACCAGTCATCACATCTTATATGTGGAAATAATAAGCAGGGCTACACTGCAAAAAACAATAAAAAAGTAGTTATTAAATAAATAAGTAGAAAACTCATACAAATGAAAGCAAAAGTCTGACAAGTAATGTTGTGTAAGTCCTACTAACCTGTAACAGCAGATGTTTGAATTCCTCACTATCGCAATGATATTTCTGATTATCTGCCAATGTAACCCAGTACTGGCCAGCTTTCAAGAGTTCATACTCCCTTCCCTCTCACTTCCTGTGACAGCTGACTGGCTGAGCATATCCTGAGAGGGAAGCCTTCAGCTGTCAATGGAAATGAGTGTTCAGGTTTTTTTAACTTCCATAAAGAAGAGGAAAGTACCTGAATCCTGAATCACTTAGCAAAAGTAAATTTGCAGCCAATCACAATACCATATAAAAACCAAATGAAAGAGGTTTAAACCCACCTCAGCTATGGACAGTCTGGGGGATTGCAGCTGAGTGCTACCACTGAGGCAGCATGGAATTTGAACATCTACTATTACAGGAAAGTAGGACTTATGCAACTGTACTGTCTTCATCATTCCCACTGTCTCAGTGGTATTTTGAGTACATTCCAAAAGCTTACCCTACCTGGGAGGTAGAAGAATAAGGATTCAGGAGTCCCTGAAGAATAAATAGTTCAAGCAAAGCCTGCTCTGGACCTAGAATATTTATTTATTTATTTATATTTATTTTGACATTTGTTAATTGGGTATGTCCGACTGAGCAATAGCCCATTTTTAGAGGAGGTCTGTGGATTGAAGCTGCATAAAGAAAAACAATTACAATCAGAGGAAAGCATGAATATCAAGAGGTTATAAAATACAAGAATGAGACATTTAAAATTTGACTAAGTATATGACAAAGACATATGACATAGTGCAATATGGTGGTACATCAGTAGGCAGAGAAGAAGATGCTAATAGCAATTAATGGTGGTTACAAAAAAGAGATTGCAGGTAAAGATCAGAAGTGAGAGAAGTGCAGATTAGGAAGCAGTGGAGTAAAACTAATAATTAGAAGAGTTAAGACAAGTAGTGTAGAAAGTAGTATATAGTAGACAGAAAAGAGAGAGCAAAGAGTGTGTGGAGGCAGAGGCAGACTTTGAGTTAGGGTTTTGGCATGTACAGATCCAAGATTTTAGTAGAGTTTCTTTTAATGTTGCTTTAAATCTTTGAGTCTGGGAAAGATTTCTGATGTTCAGGGGGAGTTTGTTCCAAGCTAGGGCAATTGAGTAGCTGTATAAGTGTTGTCCTATTGCTCCTTTTAGCTTATGGATTGCTAAGAGAAACTGGTCAGATCTCAAAAGAGAGCTGGTAGGGGTGTATAGTGATATAAGAGAAGATGTGGCAGGGCAAGAGGAGGATTCTTTAAGATGGAGTGAATAACAAAACAAAAAGTTGGGGGAGTAAGGGTTGATGAGGAAATTCTAGCCAGTGTAAGGCTCATAGAGAAAGGCAGTGGTAAGAGTTATAGGGTAGGTTTGCAGTGAACCTGGCAACTTTGTTGTAAGCAAGTTCAAACCTAGTCTTTAGAGAGGATTGTAGGTTGGTCACGATTGGAGAGGCATAGAGAAAGCTGGGAAGAAGAAAGGCATAGGCAAGAGAAAGTCTAGAGGCATTTGTGAGGTATTTCTATTTCTATAAAGTAGTCTTTGTGATGTCCCCTCTTTGAACCAGTAATCCAGGAGCCTGAATCCTCACCATTGACACTGGACAGGGACGTTCACTTGGAACAAAAATGGATACACCCAGTATTTCCAAATGCAGCTCTCTGCATCAAGCACAATTTCCCTTAAGAGCACACAGGAAACACACTCAGTTTGGGGTCTGGATTTCTCTATCTGTCTCCCTCCAGGTCCCCAGTAAGACTCTCCACTGCCATAGCTATAGATTTGATACTTCAGCTGAGTGTCCAAGCCATGTTCTCCAGCACCCCCTCTGTGAAACCAGTGCTTCATGTCCCTGCTACAAACAGCTGACACACACTCTTTGAGATTTGATTTGCACAGACACACACACACGCACACACACACACACACCTGGGAAAGGCTGGCACAGATTTACTAGCTATGCCACCTTTTGCCCAGACTATAAGGTAGTTACACCACCACCAGATACTCCAAAGCCAGGTACTCTTACAAGGGTACCTAATTATACTGAGTGAAATTAATATTAACACAAATGGTAGTGTTTGGCCAGTGCAGTAAGGCTTTCAGAAGTGGCCAGAGCTGTCACCAAAAAAAAAAAAAAAAATATATATATATATATATATATATATATATATATATATATATATATTACTCTCAGAGATTAATATGTTCTCTAAAGGACCAGGTACAATGACAGTTTAAATATATTTAATAATAAATAATAAAAGAATATGAAAATACAAAATATTTATTTACAATAAACACCAGAGTTTCAATGACAGGAAATATTAAAAACACAGGTGTACAGGTTCACACAGTTACTTAACTAATCTCACTGTATATTCCTGACTGATCTAAAGAATTATTATTCCCTGGTTACTTACTAGAGCAAGGCAAGATGAAGTAGCAGTCTCAGCTAGTATTAAAACATTATTTTAGTGATGGATTACAAAATGATATCACATACATCTGGTCATCTGATTTCTGGTTCCCATGCAACTCCCCATTGCTGGAAACTGCCAGGATTTAGCACATATGTGTCAATAATACACACACATAGTGCTTGCTAAGATCTGATGCAGCTTCTGGAAGATATAAAACAATTTCAAACTTCTACCCATCCAGAGTAGCAATTAGTTCACTGCTAAAGACAATGCAGAAGGCTTCCTAGTACTTGTTTTTTCCAACATTTTGTCTCTGGCTGCATTCAGAAGTGTAAGATACAATCTTTATGACCTAGGCCCCATAATTTAATTTCAGAATATTTTTCAAAGTTAGCTGCAGCTTGACTGTGATTAACCTCTTCTCTTCCAGTATCCTCTGTTAAAACATATACATTTAATTCGGTTACAGTACAGTCAGGACCCACTGTTGATACATTTTTAATACAAGCAATTTTACAAATATATTTTCAACACAAGCATCTGTACAAATCAGTTTGATATGCAAATGCCATGTAATTCTTTACAAAATTCCAGCTAGCTGTGCTGGCATATGTTACGCATTCACTGCCCAGCTTCTCCTGGCATAGCTAGCAATACCTCACATCATCACAGTCCTAGTTTTTGCTGTGTCTTCTTTATACAGTTTAATATGTGCAGATCAAATTTAAGTTGGTCATCAGTGATCACACCCAATAGTTTAGTATGCGTTTCAACATTTATGACAGCGTTATTAAGTGATGTGATGGTAAATGATGATCTGTGATGAGAAAGGGACTTTGGCAGAAATAAGAGAAGTTTTTTTTTTTTTTAATTGAATATGAGTTGATTGTTGGTGTGCCAATTTGTGACAATGTGAAAGGAGTTTTGGGTTAGAGAGTGGAGGTCAGACAGGTTGTCTAAGGTGGATATGATAGTCGAGTCATCAGCATATTGTATGGAGCAGGAAGTATGATGACAGTTAGTGAAAATGTTAAATAGTATTGGTCCAAGAATGGATCCTTGTGGTATGCCATTATTGACCAGAAGAAAGGGGGAGAAGGAAGAGATCCATTTGAAAGATTGCTGCCTGTTGGAGACATAGCTGGAGAACTATGTCAGGGTAAGGTTAGTGGTACTTAGGTCACATAGTTTGGTAAGGAGCTTGAGGTGGGAGACAGTGTCAAAGGCTTTGGAGAAGTCTAGGAATAGACAGGAGACAAGCTTGTTATTGTTTCTGGCTTGGGCTATAGTTCGGATGAAGGAAATTAGTGCAGTAGTAGTGCTATGATGAGGGCAGAAACCATGCTGGGTGGGTGGGTGTAACTTTTCCTGTAGGAGGTAGACCAGGACTTGTTTATGAATACATTTTTCTAGTAACTTTGGGGGGGGTAAATGGCTATGGGACAGTAGTTTTAGAGGTTAGTGGAGGGTCCTTTGCGGATAGGAATAGTATAAAATTGTTTCCAGATAGAGGGGACAGTAGAGTCTTGTATAGATCAGTTAATTAGGATGGAGATGGGGTAGGCTAATGAGCTAGTGGTGAGCTTTAGGAAGTAGGGTGGTAGGTTATACACTGAGGAGAAGGATAGTTTTAGTTTGCTGAGAAGAGATTTAATGTAGGAAGTGGGGCTGGGTTTGAGTGAGAAGGTGGTAGTATTGGCTGAGGGAAGGGGATGGGAGAGATTAGTGGTGTTACTGTTGAGGGTTAATTTGGAGATGAAGTCAATGAAGCAGCAGTTAAATATGGAGGACAGTTGTTAGGACAAGGGTTGGGTGAACTAGGATTGCCAGGATGGAGAATTTTATTTACACTGTTTCAAAATTTTCTAGAGATCCTGTGGTGGCTTGATTGGGGTTTTAGATAAACTTTTTCTTGTCATTGGTGACCTGCTTTTTAATGAGATTATGGAGTTGTTTGTAGCTTTGGAGGTAAGTGGGAGCCAGGGAGTTGAGAATATCAAGGAATATAATGTTGAATTTGAGAACGTCTTCATCGAGGGGTAAGTGGAGAAGGAAAGACCAGTTTATGGAGGACAGACTGTCATTGAATATCATAGGGTCAAAGTTAGAGAGAGTATGATGTTCTTTGTATTTGTGTGATTTACAGTGTTGTACAGTAAATCTTTGGGTGCAAATGGGTGAGTGGTCACTTAGTGGATTGGGTAGACTTTTGGGGTTGTGTAGAGGTTAGGATTGGAGACAAGTATCCAGTCCAGGATAGTGCCAAATTTGTTTGCCTTACTTAGGTGGCGGAGGGGTAGTGATGAGTTGAGTGAAGCCATAAAGGTTTATAGAACAGTTAGGGGATTCAGGGGTGAGAGTTTTCCAATCGATATTGTCATCGCCTAATATTATAGTTTTATGAGATATGGAGTGAGTTAACCAGGAGAGAATTTGTTCTAGTAAGGGAATATCATTGCCTGGGGTAATGTAGATTGCAGCAATGGTAATTTTTTTGTGGTTGTTGAGTTTGCAGTTGAGAATTAAGAGTTTAGCTGATTGAAAGTTGGGAAGGAGATTTTGATAGGGGATATGCTAAGTTGGTCAGCGCAGAGTATAGATACACCTTTATGGGCCCTGTAAAAGCAGAAAATGCTGTATCCAGGGAGAATAATTTCATTGTCAGTGTTGTGGGGTTTAAGCCATATTTCTGTTAGAGTTACTATATCAGGGGAGTAATGGGCAGCCCATGAATGGAATTCACAACTTTGCTGAGAGTGCCGTGTATGTTCAGGGAGTATAATGTTAAGAATTTGGTGGGAGAGTTGGGGGGGTGGGGGAGAGTGTTAGGATTGGTACTGTAGAGGGGACTGAGGTTTGGGTGGATATCTCCTGCTAGGAATAATCTTTTTGGAATTTAGCTTTAGAGTAAGGATTTTAGGGCATAAAGTAAGGTACTTGGGTCTGTTTTTTACAGGGTGAGAAGGGAAAGTACTAGCTTGATCTTGTATATGAGTGGATTAGTGTGGTTGAATAGAGAGGAAGTTATTTTAAAGGTGTGGAGAGTATGTAGGTCTGAGTGTTGGTCAGGTTGGGTAGGATGGGAGTTCCTGGGAGCTAATGTAGTATGATACGTAGACAGGTGTGCAAGTAGAAGAAGGACAGTAATGAAAGTGTAGATGTGTAGCATTTTGTGAGTGGATGAGCAAGTATATGGGGGGGGAGAGAAGATAAGCTGCTATGTGAAGGTAGAGCTCAAATGTAGAAAATAGGTTAGACTAGATAGAAGAGGGAGCTTTAGTGGGGTGGTTTATGGTGAAGGTGTGTTTAATTGTACCAGGATGAGAAGTGGTAGGGTAGTTTGTGAATGAATACATGTTGTGTGTGTAGGTACATGTGATGGGGTGGAGTGATATGAGAGGTATGGGATGGGGAAGGGTGGGTGTAGTTATACATCAGTAAGAGTAGTTTTAGGAGGGGGAATGTTAGATAGATGTTAGAAGGATTTGATTGGATGTTTTGAATAAGAAGAAGAGGTTAAAAGAGGAGAGGCATAGTGAAGCTAAAGTATAAATAAATAGGGATCCAGTTTGTAGTGGTTTGTTAAGGTATGAACAGAGGGCCAGGTTGCTACCTCTAAAATGTTTCTAGAGTCCATCCCTTTCCAATATGTCATCAAAGAGGATAAGGCCTTAGTCGAGTGAGCCTTAACCTTGCCTGGAAGAGATATACTATGGTTGGAATAACAGAAAACAATAGCAGAGAACAACCATAGTGCAAAAGTTTGCTTAGACAGATTGACCTGTCTTAGTACCCCATACAGGAAACAAACAGCTGTTCAGCATTCTTAAAGGGCTTTGATCCATCAAGGTTGTACCTGAACATCCTTTGTGCATCCAAGGAATGTAGAAACTGTCCCTCTTCCATTTTGGATCAGGAAAGAACACTTGGAGACTGATGGTTTAATTCATGATGGCATGAATAATGAATTAGAAAAATCAGATGGAGTTGGTCCACCATGAGAGCTCATCTTACAGATGTCAAAGCAATGAGCTAAACAGTCTTCCAAGTAATGAATTGTAAATCAGCCTGACAGGCAGGTTCAAAATGAGGTAAGGTCAATTTTTCAAGAACACAGTTGATATCCCAGAGCGGAGGAATTTGCACTTGTGGGGGTCTGCAACACTCCTTTCATAAACTGTTTGAACACAAAAAGAGACAATAATGGGGAACCCATCTGCAGACAAGCTGAGATGGCTGAAAGATGTACTTTGATAGAAGCATATGACAAACCGTCTCTAAGTAGCTCACACAAATATTTCAAAACCAGACAAGTTGAAACAATACATAGTGCAAAGAGTAATGCAGAAAACTGATAATGAAAGCCATCACAGCAAATCTCAGACATTTCCTGAAATTTACAGCAACAGGAATATGATGATAAGCATCCTTGAGAGTTAGAATCACCATGAAACAGTGGTCTGAAAGCACCACTAGAACTGACTGTAAGGTGAGGATTTAGAATTTTGGAACTTTTGCAAAGGTGTTTCGAAAGGACAAATCTAGGATGCGTCTCTGGGAGCGCTCCTATTTTGGTACCAAAAATATTCTGGAGTAAAATCCCTTGAATTTGTGCACAGTGGGTACTGGTTCTATGACCCCTGCTTCTACCATGTGATGAAGCACTGGAGGAAACAGCTTGGTAAGTGTGAGGGAATTCCCCTGAAAGGCGGATGATTTTCTATCCACTACCAAATGTATTCTCTACAAATTATTCTCAGAAGTCATTTGTCTGATACTACTTGTGGCTAGACTGCAGGGTTGAGAGAGAGAGAGAGAGACTATGGAAAGGAGGAAGAGTTGTAAGTGGGATAGGGGGTTTCTGTTACTAGGTATAGTTATTCATTTACAGTGGATTGATCCTATTTCAGAAAGGAATTCCTCTTGTTTGGTTTTAGAGAATTATCCTCCTGTCATTTTCATTTGGATCCCTGATTTTTGTTTGGCTGGGATGTTCATTTGTTCTGCCCCTTGAATGCAGATGCCTTGTCTGGGGAGAATTTGGGTATATGAAATATCCTAGATACCCCATGCATTAATATGCCTCTGTCATCCCATTGTTTGATAATCTGTGTAACAGTGGACCCAAACACTAATCCAGGAATAAAACAATGCATTTCGAGAAGTTCTGATTATGTAACCAAGTATACAGTCTTAATACAACAGAAAAAGCAGCATTTTTGAGACTATACCTGCACATTCAAGCACATCTCTCAAAGCATGTTTTGGGGAAAAAAGCATGCATTAAAATCTGAGTCAGATAAGAAAGAATTTCATTCATATAAGACTTTCTCTCTGCAGGTAAAGATGCAGCAAAATCATCCAAACTGTATACATACTGTAAAACAAATTTCCACATATAGTCTTGATAGTTTAAACTGTAAAGGGCAGATTACTTCCGGAAGATCTAACCATTGTCCCTCTTTATCAAGGGGAATTGGATTAGATGAAGCCAAGGACTTCTATATGAGCAGACAGCTGGGGAGACAGCAGCTAGGTCAGCAGTTGAATGGGAAAAAAGACCTGTGATACCTGTGGAGACCCTATATTTCCTTTGAGCCTTTTTGGGAAATGCTGAAACAGATACCGGTGTCCTAAATGCAGCTTTACAAACATCTTCCAGTGCCAGTATGAGGTAGGGAAAGTCACGAAATTGGGCATATTGTCTTTTAAAAAGTCATCTCTCTGGGGTATTTTTTGACTCTTCCCAAGTAGAAACATCATTAAATCTATTCATCATTTGAGGAAAGGTGAACACCTGTTTGGACTTAAGCTCAGGTTCAACTTCCAAAGAATCAGAGTGACTGTACTCACTGTCAGCTAGGAAATCACCATTGTCCTCATCAGATCACTCGTCCATCTACCTACTTAACTTACTAAACTACTTGAAACTTTAACAGGGCATCTTTATTCTTCCCACAGACAGGGCATCAGAGAGAGAGAGAGACAGACAGAATCTCCTAGACCTGCTAGCTGAAGTGATTTTATCTGGACTAATCCTTTGTACTCTGTTTCTTGTTAGTCCTGTCATCCTCTGAGTCACAGGTGGGATACTAGACTTCACTCCAGCCATCTAGATTAACTCTGTTTTACATACCCTAAAAAGGCTAGAACTTATCCATCATCTCACTTACCTGCAGCTATCTGTAGCACATAATATAATAATATTTTCCTTGACACACTCGACTCTATTGCCCCTTCTAGAAAAATCAGAATTAAATCTAACTTTGCCCCCTGGCTCACAAAACAAGCCCACTCCATTATGCACAAAAGAGATGGTGCCTGGAAAGCCTGGCTTAAAAACAAATCTTCTTTCCTTCTTCAAAGATACAAAGAGCTCAGAAACATGACCAAAAAACTAGTCAACAAAGATAAGAAAGCTTTCTTCTGCTCTAGCCAATGTAGCCCACATAAATATCCAAAGAAATTCTGGACTACCATCAATAACCTGCTTCACCCTGGCAACCCATCTACTCACAACCCCTTCCCTCACAACAGTGCTACTGAAACTGCCACTCTCCTTAACAACTATGTCATAAAACAATCCAAATGCTTACACAAAATAGTACTTATAACTCAATCCCTCCATCACCCCCATAACAAAATCCTCCCCAACACTTTCACTTTCCAACCAGTTCCCACTTCCATTACTAAATCTGTCCTAAATAAACTTAAACCTTGCTCCCCTTCTGCCGACCAACTACTCCCTACTTTCTTAAAGCTGCTGCACAGTCTATTGCATACCCTGTCTCTACACTTCTCAATCATTCCATTTCTGAACCCCATGTCCCAGACATATGGAAATTCTTTTATACAATCCCTCTCCACAAAGGTGAAAGCTCTACTGATCCTTCTAACTTCAGACCCATTGCTGTCCTGACCCCACTATCCAAAATCCTGGAAAAGTGCATCCATACTCAGTCACTCAAACACATTCTTGACAGCAACCTCCTAACTCCCACCCAACATAGCTTTAGACACCACCATAGTACAGCCACTGCACGACTCTCTTTCACCCAAATAGTAGCTGAAGCCCATGATGATAACTTGCTTGTCTCCTGTTTATTCTTTGATCTGTCTAAGGCCTTTGATACTGTCTCCCATTCCAAACTTCTAACTAAACTCTCTGACCTTCATCTCTCTCTACCTCCTTTGTTAACTGGCTTTCTAGCTACCTTTCTGGCAGGCAGAAGTCGATTCGCTGCCAAACTGTCCTCCTCCCTTTCCTCCCAGTAAAGACTGGCATCCCTCAAGGATCTATCCTTGGCCCCTTCCTGTTCAATATTTTCACTAACAAACTTCACTCTGCTACTAACCTCTCAACATGTCTACAATATTCCAATGATTCCACTCTCATCACTTCTGCCCACAGCATTCCTGAACTACTAGCTCTCACTCAAAACACCTTCTCCTCTGTCAAAACATGGCTTTCTGATAAGCAACTCATACTAAATCCAAAAAAAACTAAACTCCTTCTCTTCTTTCCTAAAACACTTGCTCTGCACAAACCCTCCTTCTCTATCACCTCCCTCAACAACACCACTATCAAACCAGAACCCCATACCAAACTACTTGGAGTATTCATTGATGATGAACTAAAATTCGATATATACATCCAACAATGTATAAAAACAACCCACCAGAAACTTGGTCTTCTCTATCGCAAGCAAAAATTTCTTACACCATCCTCCAAATCCTCCGTAGCTCTGTCACTCCTTCTACTCTGTCTTTTTTATGCTGCTCTCGTCATTACTAATGTTCAAGCATCTCTCCTCTCCAAACTAGAGCAAACATATAACAAAATAGCCAGATTTGCCTCCAATCTTCCATATAAATTTCATCACTGCCTCGCCCTTAAGACACTTCATTGACCTGAATTCCCTAAACAACTACTTCTTTCTCAACTACATATTACACACTCTATCCTGAATGATCCCTCTTCCTGCCCCTCCATCTCTAATCTACTGTCCTATTATAACCCCCAATGCCACATCTGTACACCTCCTTGACATATACAAACCCAATAAAAACATTGGAAACCCTTTATAAATACTCCATAGCCCATGCTTGGAACTTTCTCCCTCTCAACACAAGAAGCACTCCTTAGAAATACCTGTTCAAACAAGAACTTAAACTTTATCTACAAAAGATGTGGTCCTGCCCTTGTCAACCCCCCACTTGACTTATTCTCCCTTCTTATCTACATAATTTCTTTTTCCTCATATACCCTGTATCTTCTATTACTTTTCCCTTTTTTTCCTATTTTTAAATGCACCAAAAATAATAATAATAATAGGTTCTTGTATTACTATTGACTCTTTGTACATTGTAATGACCTCATGTATGGTATTCCACTGAATTTCATACTCTGTGTTTTTTAATATTTATAGATTTGTTACCTGTTAATTGACTTATGTTATGTCATACTATTACTTGCTAGCAGACTTATGTTATCTGTTGATTATACCTTTGTACCCTTTGTAATAATTGTTCATTTTCTGGAGATTTTCTCTTCAGGCTCCACTGAAAATGGGCCCCTGGCTCAGCTGGACTAACCCAGTTAACAAATCTCAGTAAATAAATAAATAAGTACTATAATTCATAAACCCTTAGCACACCCAGCACTCAGCAAGATTTAGGCAGATTACCACCCAAACAGACCTCTGTTCAATGATGATAATTAACTAATCTCCATTTACAAGCCAAAAAAAAAAACTCCCAGACAATACCATTACTTCTATTCTATTGCTAAAATCTGGAATACCATTTATTTACCAATCAGGGCAATCACTACCCACTGCACTTTCAAACATTTGCTAAAGGAATTCTTATCTAAGTCCTGGCTATGCTCCTGTTCTTCTCCTGGCTAATAACTCTCACACCTCACCAATAGTTCAACCTCTTTCCTTATACTACTATACTAATAGCCACATACCCCAATTTTCATATCTACCACTCATGTCAACTTTCCTCCCCTACTATCCTGTTCTTCTTCTTCTGTCCTCCAATTATCTTTCTCTTCTATAAAGCTATAATCTTCCAGCCTCATATAAGCTATGTATAAATCTCATTGCATTATTCTTACTTTAACTATTTTTGCTTTAATACACTTTGCAAACCTAACTGGCAATTATTCCCATTTCTATGATGTTTGCTTAACTGTGGATTTTTTTTGAATATTTACTATTACAAACTTTTTTTGTCTGTGGTACTTACTGAATTTCCTATGCCTACTATTTGTAACTCTATATGTTTATTCAATTATCGAAAATGAACCTATGTATGTGTCACTGCATTAGTACGAAGCTTACTATGTTTGTATTTTTGTGGTGCTATTATATTTAAATTTTGTATTAGTGTGGAGCTTTTCTCCCAAGGCCTTTCATGAAAATAAACTTTTTCTACCCAGTCAAAATTTATTAGTAAACAAATATCAAAATATAATTAAAATAAATTGCAGATAGCATTTAACACATCCTACGGGGCTGCCATGATAGGCGGACTGGGTGTACCATGTGGCATTTCCACTTGTAAGATATCATAATATTTCCACAATTCAGGGAGAACATACACTTTTGTCCATAAAAACAATTCATCTCAGAAACAGTCTCAGAAAAGGAAAACTCCTCTAAAGACGTTGGGGAGGACTGCCCCTCCTCTGAATGAGAGGAGATTTGAGAATCTGCAGGAGTAAAAATGTCGTAATTTTATTAAACTCCTCTGCATATTTCACATGTACATACATACATATATCTATATATATATATATATATATATATATATATATATATATATATATATATATACACATATATATATTATTAACCAGTATACCATTCCAATTTTTTACAAACAGTGCATAGTGTGTTATTAATTATTCCAGAGACTGATCCATTCATCCTGAATGTACTGAAAAAATGTGAAATCATATGGCAATTAAAAATGATCTCTTTCAGAAAGCTTGGACTAAATTATTACTGCTCACTTAAAAGTGTACTGTAACTTAGAAAATTGCCACATTGTTTACAAGACAAATTTTAATTTTATTTTTCCACTATCCTTATTTATCCACTATCATCTTTTTTTCAATTTTCTATGATCATTTCTTTCTAGTTGTTTTTAATATCATGGTAAATAATATTTAAAAGTAGTGCATAGTATATGTTTTTATCATCACACCTCTCTTGGCTTAAATATAGAATACTTTTTTCCACTTTATTGCAAATTATTTTTAATATCAGTACTAGCTAATTATTCTTTAAATTGTCACATTTTAGTTATTAATAGATTTTTAATTTAATTTATATTGGGTTATTAATTTATTTTTAAGTATTGATTTTAGTGTTATTTTATACGGAGTGTTCACTGTTTTATATGGACACTATTTTTTTCTGTTCCACACTGACCAGCATTAAATTGATGTACTTTTCCTGGTTTAACTTACTCATTAAATGTACATATAAGGTTGTATTATTGTTTTAATTTTGGTTTACTGATTTCTACTATGCATAGTTTTAGTAAGATTTTTTTTTTTTGTAGATAAATATTTTAGGGTTCTTGTACACAGACCTGAAGAAGTCTAGAGGGAAGAAAGCAATCTCTGTTAACAATAATTTATGGAAACAGATTATGTTTTGGAAAATATATTTTTTCTGGATGCCAAAATATAATTTTGTTTTGATTGCCAAATGGTCTAATGTTTAAATATTTTCAACCATGTATTATAATGTCTTTGATAAATTTACAGACGTTCTTTAATAATAATCTGTTTAATGAGTATCACATCATTATTCATTTTATTTAAAGTGCATTAGGTTTAAATTATTAGGACATTTAGTAAGTAGGGCAGTACCAGCTCAAATATCACACTGATAAGGATGGGGGAAGGATTTGAATTTGTTAACATGTATACCAATGCACTTTGTTTTACAACAAAATAAACCACTCCCATACCTGGTAACAGGTATATAGTCAGAAAGTTTAGGATGAAAAAAGAAGTTATGTACCTACCATAACGTTCCATGTTAGTTGTCTTCATCTCGTCTTCCTTCTTGCTGTTTGGGTTCGGAGCCACTCGTCCATCTTCTATAGCCTGAGAGCTGTTTACTGGCTCAAGGCTACCCCTTATCCCAGAATGCCCAGAGTCAGCTACCCAGATCTCGTTTGTGATAGTGCACACTAGACATAAGTAGAATAACCAGTTACCTAAAAACTGGTTGTCCAATACTCCTAAACAAGGAAAGAGTCATAAATTACCTGGCATGTGAAGTAATAAAAGATACTCAGCCAGTGAAAACAAAAGGAATTACTCTCAATCCTCTAGGAAGGGGGAAGGAGGGAGGGATGTAAGAAGGAAGGCGAGATGAAGACAACTAACATGGAACATTATGGTAGGTACATAACTTTATGTTAAGTTGTCCATCTCACCTCCGTTCTTGCTGTTTGGGACAGTGTCCCTAGCACCTAAAATCCTGGGTGGCTCATTGGAACAGACTCTTCAGAACAGTAGAACCAAAGGGAGCTCTGCTCCGGGAGACCATATCCACCTTGTAATGAGAGATAAAAGTATGAGGGTTTGCCCAAGTGGCAGCTGCACAGATTGAGTCTATGGGCAACCTAGACTGAAAGTCTACAAAGGTGGCTAATGCTCTTGTAGAATGACCTTTTGGTTTAGCTGGTAGCTCTTTATTTCATAACTGATAAATAAAGGCAATAGTATCAGATAACCATCTGGATAAGGTCACCTTAGAAACTGGAAGGCCTTGTTTGTTGAAAGCATAAGAAAGAAATAACTGGTCTGACTTTCTTAGTTCCTTAGTTCTATGGAGGTAAAAACGCAATTGTCTGTGCACATCCAGTTGGTGGAGCTTGTATTCTGCCTTGTTGCTGTGATTGGGAAAGAAAACTGGGAGATCTATGGATTGATTTAAATTGTTCTCTGAGCAGACTTTAGGAATAAAGGATGGACTGGTCCTCACAGAAACTCTGTCCTTGTGAAACACCAGGTAATGAGGACGAACACATAGTGCTTGAAGTTCTGAGACATGCCTAGCTGAAGTGATAGCAACCAGAAAAAGTGTCTTCCAAGAAAGAAATTTTAAGGAACATGATGCTGCCGGTTCAAAGGGAGGCAAAATTAAGGAAGCTAAAACTAAATTGAGATCCCAAGGAGGAGGAGGATCTCTAACTGGGGGTCTAAGAAGAGATGTTCCTCTCATAAAGGCCTTGCAGAGCTTATGAGACATTATGCTAGAATTAAACATACTGATATGAAAATTAGAAATGGCAGCTAGCTGTACTCTAATGGTAGCGGAAGCCGCTCCAGACTGAAAAAGTTGTGCTAGAAATTCAAGAATTTCATGGACTGGGGCTGAGAAAGGATCCAAATTTCTAGATTCTGCCCAGTAAGAAAACCGTTTCCATTTACTAGCATACATTTTCCTTGTAGTAGACTTATGTGAGGAAACAATAATATCACAGACTGCTGGGAAGATACTGGAAAGCCTGGCTAAGGTTGGAAGTGGAGTAACCAAGCTTTGAGCTGGAGAGTTTGAAGAGATTGGTGCAACCTGCCTGATTGATGAATCAGAAGATCTGGAACTGGGTCCAGAATCCACGGTTGATCCAGAAGGTGGAGGTGCAGGAATGGGAACCATATCTGTCGAGGCCAATATGGGGCAATGAGGATCATTTTGCAACCCAACGATTTTGCTTTCTGTATGAGTCTTGGTATTAGGGGAAAAGGGGGAAAAGCGTAAAGGAGTCCCTGAGGCCAATCGTGGACTAGAGCATCTCTGGGTATATGACCTGGAAGAGGAAGTAGGGAGAAGTAGCTGCTGCATTTGTTGTTGAAAGGAGGGGCAAATAGATCGCAGCAAGGCTGTCCCCATTTGTGGATGATAAGATCCGCAACTTCCTGATTCAGAGACCACTCGTGAGGCATGAGGATAGCTCTGCTGAGCCTGTCCGCTATGACGTTGGATTTCCCAGGGATGTGTGTTGCTATCAGAAAACGTTGGGAGAAAAATCACCCATTGCCACAGTCCGAGTGCTTCTCGACACAAGGGGTAAGACCTGGTCGCGCCCTGTTTGTTGATGTACAACACAACTGACATGTTGTCCATCTGGATTGCAATGGTCCCGGAAGGAAGAGAGTCTTGAAGGGCTTGCAATGCTAGGAGCACCGCTCTCATTTCTAGGACATTGATATGCAGATGGTACTCGCGAGGTTGCCAAGTGCCTTGGACTGTCCTGCCTAGATAATGCCCCCCCACCCTATCAGGGAGGTGTCCGTGGTCACTGTGGCTACCGGAGGGGGTTGTATGAAAGGTCTGCCCTGAATCACTAGTGGGGAGACCATCCACCAAGAAAGGTGCCTTTTGCATGTTTCTGTGATCAGGATCATGTGAAACATGGGTAGCTCCTGGAAAGACCACTGCGTGAAAAGAAGCCACTGAAGGATTCTCATGTGGAAATGCGCTAATGGGACAAGACGAATGGCAGCTGCCATAGAGCCTAGGGCTTGGAGGACATATCTGACTTGAATCTTTTTGCTCTGCATTAGAATTAACACTTGTTGACGAATAGTGGAAACTCTTTCCTGTGGTAATCTTGCAAACATTTCTTGTGTGTTTAATTTTGCTCCTATGTATGTGACAGACTGACAGGGCAACAAGGCAGATTTTTCTAAATTTACTGTAATGCCTAGTTGAGTGCATGATGTGATTGTATAATCCCATGCCTCTAAGAGTTGATGCCTGGTGGTAGCAGTCAGGAGCCAGTCGTCTAGCTAGGGAAACACCTGGAATCCTTGATGCCTCAGGTGAGCCGTGACTACTGCCATACACTTGGTGAACACCCTGGGGGCTGAGGTGAGACCAAAGGGCAGAGCTCTGAACTGGTAATGACTAGCCCCTACCCGGAAGTGAAGAAATCTCCTGGAGCGTTTGTCCATCTTGATATGGTAGTACGTGTCCTGAAGATCTATCGAGCACATCCAATTGTCCTGACCCAGAAAAGGGAAAATGGACTGCAGTGCCACCATCCGGAACTTTTCTTTTTGTACAGATTTGTTCAATCTGCTGAGATCCAGTATTGGTACTAAAAAGAATCTTGAGTAAGTTCCGGATCCTAGTTGGTCTGCAGGGACTTCTTGAATGGCTCTTTTTTCTAGCAGTCTTGAAACTTCTGTGACTGCTTGATCCCTTAGATTGGGTGGGACATCAGGGATGGACTTTTTTGATTCTATGGGAGGTCGATGGAAGGGAATTTTGTAACCTCCGGATATAATGGATAGTACCCATCTGTCGCTTGTTATATTTTGCCAGGCTTTTGGGTACAGTGAAAGTCTTCTCCTGACTGCCTCCAGAGGCGAGCAGTCGGGCAACCCTTCAAGGATGCTGGAAGGGTTTGGCAGAGAAGGTTTTTCTGTCACCCTGGTTTTGCGATCCCCTCTGCCACGAGGGCGGCATCTGTTATTGTTTCCCCCTCTGCCCCTGGGGGAAAAATCACCACGTGTGTCAGGCAAGAGTCCCTGGGATTTTTGGAACCACATCTTTTCGCTATTCTGACCCTTGGGATAAGGTCTGGAAGGGGTGGAAAAATGGACTCCCATGGCAGAGAGAGTCTTGCCTTCCTGCTCACACCTGGTCAATGTGTCTTTCACCTGAGGCCCAAAGAGAAAGGAGCCATCAAATGTAGTATTGGTGAAGGACGCTCGAAAGGGTTCCGCAAACTGACACAGCCGCATCCAAGCATGTCTCCTGAGAGCCACACCTGTCCCTGCGGCTCTGATCGCTCCATCAGCTGCATAGGAAATCAGCCTCATGGAGGAGTTGACTATGGAATTGAGTCGCAAGCTGGGAAGCTAATTTGGCTGGTACTCCCTCAGCTGTAGGATCTTGAAGGGTATCTCCAAGCTCTTTCAGGACATCCCTTTGAAGACATGTAAAATGGCATAGATAGTTCAGGGACCTCATTGAAAACGTCGCTGAAGCAAACATTTGCTTTCCATATTTGTCCATCATCTGAGACTCTTTGTTTGGAGGATGAACAGATGAAGAGGTTTCTGCTAACTCTTCTTGGTGGCTGCTACTACCACCATGGCATCAACGGGCACACCTTTGGAGAGGAACTGCTTGTCCTGGGGGGCTGTAATAAATTTGTTTGGTCTCCTTGGAGTAGGTTCCACAGAATCTGGAGCTGACCAAGCCTTTTGAGCCACTACAGACATGAGTGGATTGAAAGGAGGAGATACCCAAGAGGTGGAAGTTCGGGAACCGAATGTGTCCAGGTATACAGACTCGTCCTCGGTAGGGGCTAGGGAAGTCCAGTCCCCCCTCTGTCTAAGCATTTCAAGGATGTCCGAAAAGGAAACATCATCAGAGGGGGACCTTGGGGACCCTTCCGATTCATCCATGTCTGTATCTGAGTTGACAGACTCAGGGGAGTCTATGTGCTTCCTCTTGCACTTCTTCTTCTGGACAGGCTCTTCTGAGAGATCAGAGGAGGCTTCGGAAGAAGACAGATCACCCAATGGGGTGTCCTGGGGCATAGGTTCCCTACACTTGGGGTCTGGAGGAGGAGTAGAGGTTGAAACAGACACCACGGGGGACAAAGCCGATGGAGCTGGCAGTAGAGCTGTTTCGGGGGACAGCACACTCCGTATGACCTCGAAGGCGTCCCGACCTCTAGGCAAAGAAAGCTCCAGCTCTGAAGAGACAGGAGTCCTTCTCCGCATTGAGGGTGACGGCTCTGACGCCGATGCTGGAGCCGAGCTCACCTGCGCCGAAGCTCCGAGGAGGAGAATGGGGTCAGACAAGGGTACGATGCCACTCCCTCCCTCAGAGCCGACAAGAGAGCCCGGCACCCAGATCCCTCGACAAAAGGTACAATCGAGGTAATCAGAGCCGACGTCAGAACCGAAGGAGAGATGATGATCGGTGCTGACGGTTCTACTACCTGCAGATCCATGGTCTCCGGCTCCGAGCTAAATGTAGTCAGAGGAGGAACAGAAATAGAGGCGGTTGGAGCCGATACCTGCTGAGGGGGGCTGGACAGTAATTTTTCCAGGGCCTGTGACTTAAGCAATCTACTTACTACTCTCTCCACATCATGATCTGATAATCCAGAGGATCGAGAGGAGTGGGAAGAATGATGGCTACGTTCACTCTGTAACAAGGGTGACTGAGATGCCGAGTGGATAGGCTTCAAGGACGGAGACCTCAGTCTCTTATGGCTCTGAGATGGCTCCGAAATAGCAGATGGAGCCAACGGAGGAGTTGCCTTGTCGGTGCCAGCCGGCACCGACATACTTGGTTGGTCAAGTAAAGGAGTCAGCTCTGAAGGTGGAGCCGACGACTTGACAAACTTAGAGGATTTTGCTGGCTGAGTAATTTTAGCTGGAGAATCCTGAGACTTCAATAATCCCCGAAGGATTCATTTGTTTTTGCGCTCCTGCAGGACCCTTGGACTAAAAGCGTGACATATAGAACAGAAGTCCTGCAGGTGAACAGTGCCCAAACAATATACACAACTAGTGTGCCCATCTGTCAGAGACATTTTCTGACAGCATGAGTCACACTTTTTGAAGCCAGATACCTTGGCATCTTTAGACATTTTCCTAACAACAACAAACTAAAGAACCACAATAACAGTAAGAAAAAAAAAGTTATAATAATTATTACAACTTAAACGGCTAACCTAATAGAGGGGGAGGAGAACTCTCTAAGTTAAAATGAGTTCAAGGGAAAAGAGGCCTGCGGAAAGGAGCGACGGCCAACAAAGCACAGACACACAAAATAAGGCGATAAAGAGTATAAGTACTAAGAGACTAAGGTTAATAACACTTTTACAATTAAAATTTTACAGTAACAGCAAAAATATGCAATACAAAGCAATACTAAGCCTGAGCCAGTAACGAAGCAACCTCGCAGCTGAAGCAGCAAACGAGATCTGGGTAGCTGACGCTGGGCATTCTGGGATAAGGGGTAGCCTCGAGCCAGTAAACAGCTCTCGAGCTATAGAAGATGGCCGAGTCAGAGCAGAGGATCGGCTCCAAATCCAAACAGCAAGAATGAAGGCGAGATGGACAACGTAACATCTATCATTCTGTTTATTTTTTGCTATGTTTGGATCACTTGTCTGTGTGCTTAATAAAGGATTTTTGACTGAAAACAGACTGTCTACCCTGCTTGGATTAATTCTGAATACCTACAGTTAGTAATTCTGTATAATATTAATAATATTTCAGAATAAGTTTTTATTTTTTTGATTTGGGACGTTTTTAAGGTCACTACTTCTACTACCATTTTCTGCTTTTTTAATATATAGTGATTAACTAGACATACAAGAATTGAAAAACTTCCGCACAGAGAAGTTTCTTACACTGTTTTGAAATGTTCCATTTACATATAAACATGCACTAGTCTCATCTGACAACTTACAACTCAGGTTAGATCAAACACATAGATAAAACAAATATTAACATCTATTTACAATTCCTCTCCCATTCCTGAAAAAAAATTATTTTCAACCAAGGCAGTGATCGTGCTGCTAGTCTAGTAATCCATTTTACCTTACCACTACATTAGCACAGTCTACGTTTCTCATACCTACTCATATTTTCCCTCCAAAGGACGGTAGCAATTATTTTGCTTACATCCTTTCTGGGCTCCATATGTTTGTTCACCTTTTCATAAAATTCTATCCCATATTTCCCATTTTGCATCTTTTCATCTGTTTACCCGACTGACTCCTCCCTTTTATTTGCACTCCTTAATTTCATTCACCATCCCTATAACCTCTTGTATTTCTGTTTTCCCCCCTCTTTTTTCCAATTCTTTAAATTAATCTTTTTAGCCACTATCCTAAGTCATGTCAATGCCTTAACATTCCCCATAGCTTAATGGTAGGGTCCCAGATAACGCTATGTGCCTCCTCCCCTTCTCTTATCTTGAAAACCTAGTTAGTGCTTCCTTAAACTTTTTTATAACTTCATTGTCCCAGAAGACATGAAACCAACTTCCAGTTTCCCTCTTTGTGCACCTGCAGCATATGGGGTCATATGAAGCATGTATATTGTTCAAACAGGAAGACATAAAAATACTTGTGGACGCACATTTGTTCAAATATATGGACTGATCTAACTTTTATGGCTATTCTTGGTGCTAAACAAATTTCTTCACAATGTTTCTCCATAATGGTCTAAGCCTGTCTTCATCATACTTCTGTTATGCTGTCTGCTTGTGGCCTTAATCTGTTTAACACTTTGTAGGCCATCCCTAGTATCCTTCGGTTCAATAATTTTTATACAAGAATTGCTGTTGCACAAGTTGATGCCATGATTAAAGAAGTTAATAGCACTTTTTTAATGCTTTTAGATGGTTGTATTATTGACAGAGAGCTGTATAATTATCTGATAGTGAGGGAAGCATTGATACCAGTCATTCAGGGCCTGCCCAAAATACACAAAGATCCCTCAAACTCACCATTTCGACCCATAGTAGCAGGGAGGAACTGGTGTACAGAGACAGCCTCTATTTATGTGGAGAAGCAGTTAAGGACAGTATTAAATACATGCCTTAATATCTTACGTGACAAGCAACATTTTTTAAATGATTTGTATTCCTTTTTGATGTTGTATGGAAAAAGGCCAATGCTGTATTTAGTGACACTTGATGTCACTTCTTTATTCACTGTCATCCCAAATGAGGAGGGATTATCCAGTACTAAGCAATTTTTGTTACAACACACAGACTATGGCAGTAGCAAGATAAGATTAATATGTCAATTATTGGAATGCATTTTGAATAATAATGTATTTTTATTTAATGGGCATTATTATTGGCAAAGACACGGCGCAGCTATGGGCACTTCATGTGCCAATAGCTATGCCATTGTCGTGATGAATGTCTGGGAACAAAGGTTTATATTTGAGGGACCATTTAAAGCTCAGGTCGTATTCTACCATAGGTTTGTGGACGACCTCTTCCTCATTTGGGATGGTACTGAATCTATGTTGCATGATTTTATTAATTATTTGAATAAGACTACATCTTACTTGAGGTTTTCATGTAATATATCTACTTCTTTTGTGGATTTTTTGGATGTTAGAGTAATCTGTGACATTAATGGACATATTTATACAGAATTACATAAGAAGCCATGTCACTGTAATCATCTTTTGTATAAAGAAAGTATGCATCCACCGCATGTCTTCAGAAGTGTTATCATGAGTCAGACTTTCAGGGCTTCTAGACTGAGTATGAGAGAATCTGACTTTAACACACAGATTGGGCTACTAAAAGATGCACTAGTATCAAGGGGATATAAACATCATGAGATTAATGAAAATATTGAACAAGTAGTTAGGCTAAGAGATACTAGAGCCAGGTCTTATTTTGGAGATAAGTATGAGAAGAAAACTGGAAAAGAATTGGGTAGGGACAGTGGACTGAAAGTCTATCTGTCCTACTCCAGAGATGTCAGACTTTACAAGGAAGTTATAGAGAAACATTGGAGAGCTTTGACTACAGATAGTGATATCATGGATATAGTTTATGTAAGACCATCATTTATTTATAAAAATATGTGTTCACTTAAGAGACGGTTATGCTACCCCAAACAGAAACAGTCAAGTGTATATGGGGGGGTGTACCTCAGTGTGAGGACATTGCCAAGCTTGTAAATACATAGATAGTAGTGGGGTGTTTAGTCACCCAGATCAGGGTAGAATTTATAGGTTCAGTGTCCAAGCCTCATGCGATACTTTCCATGTTGTCTATCTGGCACACTGTATCACATGTAAAAAATTCTACATTGGTAAGACGGATAGAGCATTAAAGGACAGAATTAGGGAACATTATTACCATACAGGTAAGAATGATACAGTGAGTGCTCTCTCTAAGCATGTCTCTGAGACTGATATAACACATTATTTTAAATTTTTAGTAAATGGACAAGTTATAGAAAGTATTAGAAAGGGAGATATTAGGAATCAAACAGAGCAGTTGGAGTTGAAATGGATAATCAGGATGAGAAGGGATTTTGGGCATGGCCTGAATGACAGAGTTCTGCTGAGACCTAAATTTAAGGCTAGAGCCCTTAAGAGGAAATGAATTGTTTTAGGTAGTATGTTATGTATTAGTGCTTTAAAGTGCTTTTTGCACAAGTTTGTGTGTGTGTTTCTATAAATGTTATTGTTTTAATGAATTATTTTAGATATTGATGTATTAATTGTGGTATGAAATAATGTTTTTCAACAGTCTTTCATGTTTTTATAACTGTTGCTGCTTATAGTATTTATCTCTTTAATTTACAAATGATGTGATACATGTGACTTATTCTAATGGTATTTAAGGAGGGGTTCTGTTAATGTGATTTACATCTAATGAAGTAATGATACTACGAAAGCACTTATGTCCTTATTCTTTGTGAATTAAAGACGGGTTCATCTACAAGCCTTGCTGTCGTTTCTGGTTTCATCTGCTGTTTTTGAATATTTCAGAATAAGTTTTTATTTTTTTGATTTAGGATGTTTTTAAGGTCACTACTTCTACTACCATTTTCTGCTTTTTTAATATATAGTGATTAACTAGACATACAAGAATTGAAAAACTTCCGCACAGAGAAGTTTCTTACACTGTTTTGAAATGTTCCATTTACATATAAACACGCACTAGTCTCATCTGACAATTTACAACTCAGGTTAGATCAAACATATAAATAAAACAAATATTAACATCTATTTACAATTCCTCTCCCATTCCTGAAAAAAAATTATTTTCAACCAAGGCAGTGATCGTGCTGCTAGTCTAGTAATCCATTTTACCTTACCACTACATTAGCACAGTCTATGTTTCTCATACCTACTCATATTTTCCCTCCAAAGGACGGTAGCAATTATTTTGCTTACATCCTTTCTGGGCTCCATATGTTTGTTCACCTTTTCATAAAATTCTATCCCATATTTCCCATTTTGCATCTTTTCATCTGTTTACCATACTGACCCCTCCTTTTTATTTGCACTCCTTAATTTCATTCACCATTCCTATAACCTCTTGTATTTCTGTTTTTTTTCCCCCTCTTTGTTTTCCATTTCTTTATAATAACCTTTTTGGCCACTATCCTAAGTCATGTCAATGCCTTAACATTCCCCATAGCTTAATGGTAGGGTCCCAGATAACGCTATGTGCCTCCTCTCCTTCTCTTATCTTGAAAACCTAGTTAGTGCTTCCTTAAACTTTTTTATGACTTCACAGTCCCAGAAGACATGAAACCAACTTCCAGTTTCCCTCTTTGTGCACCTGCAGCATATGGGGTCATATGAAGCATGTATATTGCTCAAATGGGATGACATAAAAATACTTATGGATGCACATTTGTTCAAATATATGGACCATTCTAACTTTTATGGCTATTCTTGGTGCTAAACAAATTTCTTCACAATGTTTCTCCATAATGGTCTAAGCCTGTCTTCATCATACTTCTGTTATGCTGTCTGCTTGTGGCCTTAATCTGTTTAACACTTTATAGGCCATCCCTAGTATCCTTTGGTTCAATACTTTCTCCCTCTTGGTACTTACCAACAAATAAATTAACTTGGGTTTTCCCCTTTCTATGCTTGTTCATTTAGTATCTTCTGAAGCTCTTTTCTCAGTACCTCAAATTGCAGTCTATCCCTTAGTTGCAATACAAACCCATCTATTTCTTCTTCCTATACTAGTATTTTCTTTCTTGCATCAACTGTTCCCAGAATCAAGGCATCTTGTTTTTGTTTTTGCAATATTCAACAGCTCCCGTCTCCCTTTTCTCTGTTCACTTACATAGCTTATCGAGAGTAAGCCTTTCCACCAAGGCTGTAGTTTCTTTATACTTATAATCATGTTTACCCTTTTATATGCATAGGACTCCAACTCCTTAACCTTGTCTGCTTGGATACTTTAGTTTCATAATCCTAGCTTACTTTGGTCTTTTACTCACCCTCACTAAACCTTCATCATTTCCTTCCATTCTGAATGGTGCTCTGGGTTTTACAAAATGTATACAAGCCTGATCTGTGTTGACTCATAATATTCATAACAGCTTGATAATCTTAGCCCTCCCTGTTCTATTGGGAGAATTAGTTTACCCCACTAAATTATAGGTGCCTCCCCTTCCCTAAGTGGGGGAGGGAGCCAGAGCTTTTTGAAAACTGGCAATACAACCCAAATAGCCAAAGGCTACTGCAGCAGTGAGAATGAGCATCTGTGTATTCTATACTACCAATGCCTGGCACTACATTGAAGACAGTTTGTGACTACAACACTATATGATGTGGGAGTCATGTGGAAAGCTCAAATTTGCACTCTGTCCTTCACATCTGCCACATGAGGGCCACATAAAATGCTGAATCCACATGACTGTGCCAGAGTTTGAGAGGGTCTAAAACCACTCTAACCAAGATGATAGTGTGGGAAGACAAGATTCGTATACCACCTCATGACCACCTCCTCTGAGATGACCACAGAGACTGCAACCCCACACCTGGCTTGATGCTGATGTAGATGAGGCAGAGACTATAAGATGTGCAAGTCCCAAAGTGGCTTCCTAACACCTTCGTAAAAAGAAAGCATACACTATTTCTGCATCCATATAAGAATTGCAGTTGAAGACAATACAACATTATCCTGAGCAAAACTGTAGGGTACAGGAGGCTCGGGTTTGCATGTTGGTACCAACACAAGGAATAATATACAGCCACACGTGTGGCTGTATATTTTTATACATAGCCACACACACTGTCTGACTTATAGCTTGAGAAAGTTCAATGTTCTTTTTCAAAGCAAGACCTCTGGGTATGAGGGCCAAGATTTACATCCTCTGTATCATTATCCCTGTCAAAACAATCTCTTTAGCCTCCAGCATGATGAATTATGGTATTAGACTTCACTGTTGGCAAGACCAAAGGGCATGGAAAGACAGGGTGACCACTGGCTTCCAGACACCCGCTATAAGAGAAACAACTACAGGCTCATTTCTGTGCCTGGCACCTGAATTCTACAGAATCTAACAGTTATCCAGAGAAGACTGAGGCCATCAGATATGTGAGTCCATAATTTGCAGCCTGATTCACAAGCACAACAGCAGAGATAAATGCATACAATTCCTACTTTCCTGTACTGTCAAGACCATAATGTGTCTAGCTTTGCATCTGAAATGGTCCAATGCTACTTTCAGTGAGACTAAGACATTATAGTTTCAGGGTAGTAGAGGTACATTGACACTGTCTCATCAGCCCCAGAACAAATACATATACTGTCAGTTTCCTAACAATAGGCTAGATATACTCAGACTACATTCTCATCTTGGCCAAACAGTCTGGAGAACTAAATTCACATGCTGGGTGGCTGTGATCCACTTAGAGGAATGCATATCCTGCCACTGTTCCCTAGCATCCAGCCAGAAATTCTTGATTCCCTGATGCTTCTGTTGCTTCTCTTACTAAAATCAAGGGTACAGAGTTTGGTAGACACAGGTTGCAAACTACAGTCCACACGTATTCTGGAATTCACCAGGTATCATCCCCATGTTCCAGACTACAATGCAACTCTTAATGAAACCTTTATGGCATATGACATACAGACTCTCACACTGCTCCTTTACACCCAGCTTGGAGAGCCTAGGAGACCACAGACTGTACCGCAACCCTGAAATTAGGCCCAAGCTCCACATAGGCTTCCACCAGTTTTCCCAACATGATACCAAATGACTGGCCAAAATTTGCATTCTTAACTCCATGCAACCACCCTCAGGAAGAGGATACATACTGTCACTTCTCAGGTTACCAGTTACAAATTTGAAAGCCACCATTCCTGAAAGAAAGCCTGAAATAATCCAATGCCTCTGTCAGATAAACAGTAGGATCTGGCAGGCCAAGATTCACACCATTTTTACCCTTCCATGAGAGACTATCATGTAACAGCATTCCCCACACACGGCCTAATATTTAATAGTCTCCTATGACAATGCTATCAAAAAAGTAGACTACATATCACCTAACCTATGGCAATGCTGTTAAGAAAGAGAAGTACATACCACCCATCCTACAACATCATCCACTTGTCTGCTGTCTTGCTTTTATTCTTTTGAATACTTGTATAGTACTATTCCTCATGATACTCTTGCCCTTTCCTACCATGCACATTTTGGTATCCTTGCTATGTCCCTCTCTGTTCATTTCCACAGAACTAGACAAACTGCTACACTTGTAACTAACCTCCAACCTTACACACTGTACACCTAATTCACCTATCATTCTCCCTTATCTTCCAATCTCTGTTATAGCCTTATTCCTGCTTCAGTACTTCCAGTCCTGATTCTCCCATCTTCATCATCACAGCCTACTCTTGTTTTACCTACTTATGACAAATACCTCTTCCTCTATCTACTTCTTCTGTGCCCGCTTATCTCTCAATCTGTCCCTATTCTCATCCTTAATCATTCCTATTTTCAAGCAGTGTTGAATGGTTATAAACCCAGCCATTGGGGATGCACAAGCCAGTGCATTTCTTTGTGCCGGTCCCAAGCCCGGATAAATGGGGAGGGTTGCGTCAGGAAGGGCATCTGGCATAAAATTTTGCCAAATCATACATGTGGGCAACCGTACAGATATACATACCGGATCGGTCAAGGCTGGGGTTAACAAAGATCGCCACCAGTACTGTTGACCAACAGGGTGCTGGCGGAAACTGGGCTACTGTTGGCCGAAGGAGGAGAAGAGGGGGAAGGCATGCCCGAAGGCAAGTAAAGGCTAGGACTGTGGTAGTGAGGGTCGGAACTTTGAATGTTGGCAGTAAGACTGGTATAGGGAGAGAGCTAGCTGATATGATGGACAGAAGGAAGGTTGGTATATTGTGTGTGCAAGAGACCAGATGGGAAGGGGAGCAAGGCTAGGTGTATCGGAGGTGGGTTCAAATTGTTTTATCGTGGTGTGGATGGGAGGAGAAATGGTGTAGGGGTTATCCTGAAGGAACAGTATGCTAAGAGTGTTTTGGAGGTGAAAAGAGTGTCAGATAGAGTGATGTTTATGAAGCTGGAAATTGATGGTGTAATGATGAATGTTGTTAGTGCATATGCTCCACAAGTTGGGTGTGCGATGGATGAGAAAGAAAATTTTTGGAGTGAGTTGGATGAAGTGGTGATGACTGTACCCAAGGGTGAGAGAATAGTGACTGAAGCAGATTTCAATGGGCATGTTGGTGAAGTGAACAGAGGGGATGAGGAAGTGATGGGTAGGTATGGTGTTAAGCAAAGGAATGCAGAAGGTCAGATGGCAGTGGATTTTGCAAAACGGATGGACATGGCTGTGGTGAATACATATTTTAATAATAGGGAGGAGCATAGGGTGACATACAAGACTGTAGAAGGGCCAGTCTGAAAGAGATTGGAGACTGTAAAGTGGTGGCAGGGGAAAGTGTAGTTAGGCAGCATGGGATGGTGGTTTGTAGGATGACATTGGTGATCAAGAAAAGGAGGAGGAGTCTGAGGGCAACACCAAAGATCAAATGGTGGAAATTGAAAAAGGGTGATTGTGAGGTGGAGTTCAGAGAAGAGTTAAGACAGGCACTGGGTGGCAGTGAAGAGTTACCGAATAGCTGGGTAACTACAGCAGAGCTAGTAAGGGAGATGGCTAGAAAGGTGCTTGGTGTGACATCTGGAAAGAGGAAGGAGGACAAGGAGACCTGGTGGTGGAAGGAGGAAGTACAGGAGAGTATACAGAGGAAGAGATTGGTGAAGAAGAAGTGGGATTGTCAGAGAGATGAAGAAAATAGACAGGAGTATAAGGAGATGAGGTGCATGGCAAAGAGAGAGGTGGCGAAGGCTAAGGATAAGGCGTATGAAGAGTTGTATGAAAGGTTGGACACCAAAGAGAGAGAAAAGGACCTGTACCGATTGGCTAGACAGAGGGACTGAGCTAGTAAAGATGTGCAGCAGGTAAGGGTGATAAAGGATAATGAGGGAAACGTACTCACAAGTGAGGAGAGTGTGTTGAGCAGATGGAAAGAGTACTTTGAGGGGCTGAGGAATGAAGAGCATGAGAGGGAGAGAAGGTTGGATGATGTGCGGATAGTGAATCATGAAGTGCAGTGGATTAGCAAGGAGGAAGTAAGGATAGCTACGAAAAGGATGAAGAATGGAAAGGCTGTTGGTCCAGATGACATACCTGTGGAAGCATGGAAGTGTTTAGGTGAAATGGCAGTGGAATTTTTAACTAGATTGTTTAATGAAATCTTGGAAAGTGAGAGGATGCTTGAGGAATGAAGAAAAAGTGTTTTGGTACCGATTTTTAAGAATAAGGGTGATGTGCAGAGCTGTAGTAATTACAGAGGGATTAAATTGATCAGTCACCGCTTGAAGTTATGGGAAAGAGTAGTGGAAGCTAGGTTAAGAAGGGAGACGATGATTTGTGATCAGCAGTATGGTTTCATGCCAGGAAAGAGCACTACATATGCGATGTTTGCTCTGAGAGTGTTGCTGGAGAATTACAGAGAAGGTCAGAAGGAGTTGCATTGTGTCTTTGTGGACTTAGAGAAAGCATATGACAAGGTACCTAGAGAGGAGTTGTGGTATTGTATGAAGAAGACGGGAGTGTCAGAGAAGTATGTAAGAGTGGTACAGGATATGTATGAGGGTAGTGTGACAGCGGTGAGGGCTGCGGTGGGAGTGACGGATGCGTTTAAGGTGGAGGTGGGATTAGATGAAGGATCAGCTCTGAGCCATCTTATTTGCAATGGTGATGGACAGGTTGACAGATGAGATCAGACAGGAGTCCCCATGGAGTATGATGCCTGCAGATGACATTGTGATCTGTAGTGAGAGTAGGGAACAGGTGGAGGAGACCCTGGAGAGGTGGAGATATGCTCTAGAGAGAAGAGGAATGAAGGTCAGCAGGACTAAGACAGAATATATGTGTGTGAATGAGAGGGAGGATAGAGGAATGGTGAGGTTGCAGGGAGTAGAGGTGGCGAAGGTGGATGAGTTTAAATACTTGGGATCAACAGTTCAGAGTAATGGCAAGTGTGGAAGAGAGTACAGGCAGGATGGAGTGGGTGGAGAAGAGTGTCAGGAGTGATTTGTGACAGACGAGTACCAGTAAGAGTGAAAGGGAAGGTCTACAAGAGGGTAGTGAGACCAGCTATGTTATATGGGTTGGAGACAGTGGCATTGACAAAAAGGCAGGAGTCAGAGCTGGACGTGGCAGAGTTAAAGATGTTAAGATTTTCACTGGGTGTGACAAGGGTGGACAGGATTAAGAATAAGTATATTAGAGGGTCAGCCCAGGTTGGAGGGTTTGGAAACAAAGCCAGAGAGGCACAATTACGTTGGTTTGGACATGTGCTGAGGAGGGATGCAGAGTATATTGGGAAAAAGATGCTAAGGATGAAGCTGCCAGGTAACAGGAAAAGAGGAAGGCCTAAAATGAGGTTTATGGATGTGGTGAGAGAGGACATGCAGGTGGTTGGTGTGACAGAGCAAGATGCAGAGGACAGGAAGAAATGGAAACAGATAATCTGCTGTGGTGACTCCTAACGGGAGCAGCCGAAAGAAGAAGCTGAATGAGTATTTTCATTGTCTGATTATGACCTTTAACTTATATAGGTGTGTGTACATACACCACACACACACATCTATATATATCTATATACATATATATATATATATATATATATATATATATATATATATATAGGTCTGCTTCAAAACACTAAATTACTATAACGTTGAACCACAAAACATTGAGATCATAACATCGAAAGTTCAGAACACTGAAAAGTTAGAACATGGAAATTACATAACAATAAAAATTGAAATCAGTGAGTCTTATATCATTGAATGTTACATGGTTATGGTATAAAAAGTGTTAATTTTTTGGTATCACTTTAAGAAGTTGTAGTATGTAATAAACAAACATGACGGATGGTACGTTTTGCGGTTTAAGAGAAATTGTCAGGTTGTATGGTAAAAGTTTATCAGATAATGGTTAAGCATTGTTGTGTCTGACTGATGGATTTATTAGTCTGAAAGAAGTCATGTTAATGTTGTGGAAAGTGATGGTATAAGTGAGTAGGGGAGTAAGTTTTTATTTTGGCAGTATGTACACGTTGTCAAGAAAATAAAGGTACATGTTTGAGATATTATTTGTATGTTCTGTATGCAGATTGCAATACAGTGGGGAATGGGAAATTTACCTTCTCTCCATTGTAGTGCAATCTTGGAGTTGGTATATTAAATTTGTAGGGGGTATGGGGGGCACAGCCCCCTTGCAGAAACATTGACACACGTGTTTGTCAGTTAAGTTATCTTTGAGGTAGAGGAGGTATTACTGACGTGTGAACTGTAACATTCAATGTTATGGGATGCAATGATTTACATCTGCAGTGTTATGGGGTTTCATTGTTCTATGTTTTCAGTGTTATGTGTTCTCAACATTATGGTTGCAATGTTGTGTGGTTCAATGTTATAGTAATTCAGTGTTTTGAAGAAGTCCCGTTTACCTGCCTCCCTACTCAGATTTACTTTCCTTTATGGGCTCTGTCCTACAGAGAATTAAGTGCTGAACTAAACAACTACTTGTAATAAATGCTTTTCAAGTGGCTTTTCATGGTAAAGACTTACTTCAGACTGCAAGTGTCTGCCCCAAAACACCCATTGTCTTTGTCTCTCATGTCCATGTCACCAAGTCATTTGTATCCCTTCACAAAAAACACTAGCCACTGTGGCACAGTCCTACTTAGTGTGTCTCTTCAACCACATATTCTCTGTACTGTTTGTTTTTTACAGCCTATTCCCTGTGATCACCACACATCATTGATCGTTCAACAGCTGTTGCCAATACTAGCCATGTTTGTCCCCCACAACCTTATTGCTAGCCACTGCCTCCCTACAACCATATCAGTATTGTATGACCGTCATCAGCATCACCCCTTTCTCTCTATCTCCAAATAGTATCTCTACAGCTCCTATTAGCAATGCCTGCTAGTTATCTCCCTTTCTGTGTCACCCATGAAGAAGACAATCCCAGTCCCTATCAACATTATTATTCAAGTGTGCCCCAACTCCATAAAGTAATTTATGGCAGTGTGCACTCAGCCCTTGTCAATTACCCCTGTATGATTTCCAGCACCTGTCAGCATCAACCATCACTGCACTCCAAGACCATAGTAGGTGTCTGTCACCTCCTATGCAGTTCAAGACAGTACTCACCTCTTCACACCATCAGTGGCTCTAAACAGTTTGTCTTTTACATCTTAGTGTGACCCTATATCTCATTTAGTATCCACCTGTTGCTGTCACTGCCCTTTATGTCAGCCAATCTAAAGCTAATGCTTCATTAGCAGACTCCAAGACAGTGCCTCCCTGTCACTGTACCCCATTGTCAAAATGGCTCCATACATTCTGTAAGTATTTATTTATTACTGCTTCCCTAGCTTAACTATAATAACTAATTCTCTATGAAAATTTGCAGTCAAATTTTTCTCATCACCTGTAACTGCTGGACAGTAATGTCTTCTCTTAAATATCAACATCACCTATCAGTGCCACCACATATTACACTAGTAACTAGTTGGAGTATCCAATGTCACTACATTACCATTACTCATATTACTGGCATGCATTATCCCTTTGGAACGGACACCATGACATTATTCCACAACCCATGCCAGACTATCCCTCCAGCTACTGTCAACATCCACTGAACTCACATTAGCATGATTCAAACTTCCAGTAAATGAGATTAAAAAACATCATTATTTAAATACTGTAAAAAGTGGGCTCTGCAGCACAGAAGAATAAAACCCTGACTGTGACTCAGATGACCAGAGAATGTTTATCAGATGGGGGGAACGGGGGGGGGGGGTGCAGGGAAGGATTGAGAATGAACACGCACGTCAAACCAATCATGGGAGAAGGGTGTGGTCATTCCCAGGCAGCTCAGCTCCCACTCTAGTGCTGCAGCAGAAGCACAGAACATGCAAAGCAGGTGCCAATACCAAGTTATGCCTGTGCTCTCTGGCTACCAAACCTGGTGATGGTAACCCTTGTCATTGTACATTGTGTATGTGCAGGACAGAAGAACATAGTCTTTGCAGTGATGCAGGTGTGCACAAGCAACTGAAGTAATGTTCAATGGATAACTTAGCAATCCATGGACACACACACACACACACACACACACACACACACACACACACACACACACACACACACACACTTATTTACTTTGCACATTCTTATACATAAACTAAAAGAAAAAAAAGACAATTTCAACCAATTAAAGAACTATGTCTCAAATGCAACATTTCCTTTACACAGAGCACATTTACATTAATGAAAGATGACCCCCATAGGATCATTGAAGTTACTAGGCTATTGGCCCTGAGGCCCTTATAAGCCTAGTCAAGAGTTTAGCCCACTTTAGAGAAGTCAGCACCCGATGCCCCTGTCCAGCAGGAACACAGGTGGAATCCCAGCAATGTATTTTCTGTTTCCCATCCAGTTATCCAGGTTGCATTTAAAAAGGGGTAAAGAGGTACTCTGCTTGACGTGGAGAGGGAGTCTATTCCACAGAGTGGGAGTCTCTGGGACACAAATCTGTCCTGCCAACAAGTCCTATTGCTATCACAGACCAGGATGAGGCCACGCGTGCGGGTTACTCGAGTGGAGCTTGTTTTGCGGATATGCAGCAGTCCCATCAAGGCAGGCTCTGAGATTGCTTTGTATGCTAGACAGAGGTCACCTCTGAGGAGTCTGTATGAAACTGAGTAGAGGAATAGGGCTTTTAGCCTATCTGTGTATGGTAGATTTTTGAAGTCCTGGATTCTCCTGGTAAGAAACCTCTGTGGTCTTTACAGCTGCTGCATGTCCTTTGTGAGGTACATGCCAAACAGGGCGTTGTACTTAATAATGGGCCTTATAAGGGAAGAATACAGGAATGTTATGACCACCTTTTCCCTGGATGAGATACCCTTACTTATGAGGTGGGCCATGTAGAAAGCTTTCTGTACAACAGAAGCAACATAGTGGTCAAAAGTCAGGTTGCTATCAACCTGGGTGTCCAAATCCCTCATGACTGATTATGTGCTTAGGACGTTATTAATGTGATAATTTGTGGGGATGTCGCTCTCCCCAAAGGGGATGGTGATGCAGTTTTTGATATTCAGCTTGAGGCCATGCTTCTGGCACCAGTCATTTGTTTGGGTGAGACCCTCTTGGAGGATGTCCACCTCACTAGGGGAAATGATGACAGTATCCAGCTTGCAGTCATCTGCAAACCTGGTCAGCCATAGCCCACTGGATTTGGCCTGCACCTGAGAAAAGTATATCCCATATAACAGAGGCCCCAAGATTGAACCCTGGGGTATGACACTCATTACAGGTCTACTGCTTGAGGTGGTTTCCCCTTTTTTGACTAGGTGGGTTCTATCAGTGAGCCAGTTAGCTACCCATCTGGTAACATACGGATTGATGCCTAATTGAGATAGCTTCTCTATTATGCCTTTGAGGGAAATAGTGTTGAAGACTTTGGCCAGGTCAAGGTAGGTGGTGTGCACCGTCTTCCCCTCATCCATGGCTTTGGTGACTGTCTTGAAGTCAACCAAATTTAAAAGACATGACCTCTCCTTGATGTAGCCGAACTGTGTGGGATTGAGTGTTTGGATGTTGCCAATGTCCTTGTAATGAGGTCCATGATAATCTGTTCCACGGCCTTGCAGATCAGGCTAGTTAGGCTGATGGATCTATAATTTCCCAGATCATTGGACACTGCACATTTGTGCAAAGGGATGACAGTGGCTGTCCTCCACTCAGCTAGGATGAAGCAGGCTTTGGTTGAATAGGGCGCCTAACAGTGCTGCAAGTTTCTGCCTAAGTTCATGTAAGATGCAGCCTGGGATGTTATTGGATCCCATGGAGGCAGTATTTTTTGCCTTTGAAGAGCAGTGATGACCTGTTCCCAAGATATAAAGGGAAGGGGGCAGGTACTGGGAATGTCCTGATTTACTGATGGGGGGACAGAGGAGTGAGGTTTTCGCTGAATCTGTCAGCCAGCAAATTTGCTACATCTACAGCATTTGTACATAGTGTCCTTGACCACCAGTTCTGAACAGATCTGGGTGCTTCCTTTTAGACTGCAGACACACATGAAGAAGGTCTTATGATTGTCTCTAGTAGATGTGGCCAATTAGGACTCTAAGTTTGCTTTGGAGGATTTCACTAGTGGTCTTATTTGGTTGTTCAGGCTAAGGAGAGATTGCTTCCAATTGGGCATCTGCTCCTTCTTGGTCCTGGACAGCAATTTTTTTTTCCTTATGTTATAGAGTTTATTTATTGCAGATGTCCACCCGACAGGTTTACTCTTCCTTGCGGAGGATGATTTAGTCCTGTCCAGTATTTCTGATTCCATGCATCTATATAAATGCTTGTATAGTGCTTTGGTGTAGTTTTGGATACTGGTGCCAGTTCCTTGAGAGGGGGAGGGGGCTGTGAAGCTGTTTATACCATCCCTCAGAAGCTTGTAGTCAGCTTTGTAGAAGGTTTTTTGTTTGACCCTATCTAAAGGGGGGTCGGAGGAGATGGTGATTTCAAAAGTGACTGCTTTATGGTCGGATCTTACCAGTGAGGATGATACTGCAGAGATGCTGCAGTGGTTATTCATGTTGGTTAATACCAAGTCCAAGATATTATCACCTCTTGTGGGGATATCGACTAGCTGTTCCAAGGCATATGGATTGATGAAATTGAGGAATCTATGGGCATTTGTGTTTTGGCATGAGTAGTTCCTCCAATCTATGTTTGGGTATTTAAAATCACCCAAGATCAGGGTAAAGGGTTGAATCTTGATAGATTTGAAGAGGTCCAGATAGGCGGATTGGGCATCTTGAGTCAGATTTGGGGTCCGGTAGCTAGCTATGATTTTGTACAAGGATCTTATCAATGGTTAACTGCACCTGGAGTGTCTCTTGTACGTCATACTGTTTGACCAGCTTGGAGGTATGTCTTTAACATATATTGAAACTCCACCTCCTTTGGCTTTACTGCCCACAGTTTGGGGTCTGAATGTATGATAGGATGAGTAACCAGGTAAGATTGGGGTAGCCTCCACAGGTTTGAACCAGGTTTCTGTGACTGCACAAATGTCAGCATTTTCCAGGGTTAATGCTTGCAATAAGTGCAGTTTCATGTTTAGACTCCTAGTATTTAGCAGCATGACCTCTTGTATTTCACATATTAAAACTTGCAGTTTGTCACACTCCGTAGCATTTCTATCCTTGTCAGCTTCCAAAGTGCACACCATGTTGGGGCTGGATGAAATCACACACTACTTTAAGAAGGAATTTGTCTCCCTTGCAATTATACCACAATGCATATAACATCTCAAACTATATGGCCAAGGAAAATAAACACAACCAGGTACCCGTAGCTCTTTTTTATTTCAAACTCGAGGTCATAAAGCTGTTCAGGGTCAAATTTCACAATGTTGTATCAGCTTCCTCACTCTCTGCATCATCTCTGTACATTGGGTGGATTGAGCTTGTGGAGACAAAGGTGGGTCCAGTAGACACGGTGAGCAGGAGCTGGTGGCAGATGATGGTGAGCTGTGGGGAGAAGAAAAAAATTCTGCTGTATTTTTTTCCCTTTCCTCGAAACCATAAATGTGTTTGACCCTTTATAGTCTGAAAATGATTAAATTTGATAAACAGTGAGATTAACTTCACTAATTAGGTGGGCTTTGTAATGCAAGAAATATACATTCTGACTGACTGTGGAAACGAAGGCAAGAGCTGATATGCATAAAATATTACTTCTTAAAAAGGTTAAATTATCTTATTTATGTAACCCTTTTCATAAGCTTTTCAGTGATAGTGTCAACATATATAGAAAATATATGCAAGAGTTACTGCAAAACTGTCACTGTCATTTTTCACTGATGGTTCTCACTACTTCCATTCTATGTGAATGGGAATGGGATCAAACAACAGACAATACAGCGTTGTAATCTCAACAACTATGCCCTCAAACTGCATTATGGTAAGATATGTGTATAAATATTAGATGATGCAGACAACTATGCTGAACAGTATGCCAGTGCATTATACAAGCACCTGTACAACTGCATGGCCTCAGCCATACCCGACAGAACTAAAATCTGCTCCTCAAGGAAACCTGTCTGGTGGACATCCTCTATCAACAGGCTTTACAACAAAAGAAAGAAACTGTTGTCCAAGAGTAAAAAGAAACAAATTCCAAATCGGAAAGAACTCCTTCCTCTGCCTCAACAAACAAATTAGATCACTAGTGAAAACCTCCAAATCCAATTATGAGTTGAAACTAGCCTCCAAAACAAAGGGAAACCACAAGTCCTTCTTCAGTTACGTTAGGAACCGCCATGGCAAAGCCCAAGTTTGTTCCGAACTAGTACTTAATGATATCACTTACATTGATCATGCTGACTTAGCCAACTTGCTGGCTAATAGGTTCAGCTCAGACTTCACTCCCTTATCGCCCCCCCCCCCAAGGCCCAGTCGACATCCCCAGTACTTGTCCCACAGCTCACATTCTCTGTAGATCAAGTGTTAAAGGCCCTATCCAAAGCAAAGAACACAGCTTCCATGGGACCCGATAGTATCCCAGGCTGTATTCTGCACCATCTCCAGCAAAAACTAGCTTCGCCATTGAGCATCCTATTTAACCACATCCTAACTACAGGCTTCATTCCAGCAGAGTGCAGAATTGCCATCGTCATCCCTTTGCACAAAGGTGGTGCCACTACTGACCTGGCAAACTATCGACCCCATCAGCTTGACAAGTCTGATCTGTAAAGTCATGAAGTGTATTATTATGGATCTCATAAACAAGGACATAGGCAATCTCCAAGCATTCAACCCCACCCAGTTCGGATTTGTCATGGGCAGATCTTGCCTACTGAACCTAGATGACTTCTTTGAGACAGTCACCAAGGCCCTGGATGAGGGAATGTCAGTACATACAGCTTACCTTGACCTGGCCAAGGCCTTTGACACAATCCCCACTCGGGCATCATCAAAAAGCTAACAACATCTGGTGTTAATCCCCATCTAGTCAGATGGGTGGTCAACTGGCTCACAGATAGGACCCACAAAGTCAAAATAGGTGCTGCCACCTCTGACATCAGACCTGTCACTAGTGGTGTTCCCCAGGGATCTGTCCTGGGACCCCTACTGTTTGGCATATACCTCTCAGAGGTCCAGGCAAAGACAAAGGGCCTGTGGCTGACCAAGTTTGAGAATGACTATAAGTTGGGTGCTGTCATTGACTCCCCAGTTGATGTTAACATACTGCAAAAGGGTCTTACAGCTACAAATAACTGGTGTCAAAGTCATGGCCTTAAGTTAAACGCAAAAAAATGTATTATCGTACCATTCGGCAAAAACATGGCCCTTGCTGATTATCACATCAACGGCAACCCCCTAAGCACACAACCTGCGGTGAGAGACCTGGGCAGCAACAAGGTATTGAAATTCTAAGTTTTAAATGTTATTTATAATAGTTTGTGTTAAGATAACTTAAGAGTAGTAGCAAAGATTTCTGTGACATTTACAGAAAAGTCAGTAAATATTTTTTCTTGTAAAGTATAAATGCATTTACCATTTTCAAGCCCCCTCCCCCATACGCCAGAACTGCAGAAAGAGAGTCAGGTGGTGACCCTGTCAACTAGGTGCACTGATACTTTTCATAAAAAAGGTCTTTTATGCTTTGTGTGACATCCTTCCAGAGGGGGGTGCATATCTGGTACATGCAGATGCATTGTAAGAGATTCCCACTGACTTTGAGTCAGTCCTTGCATTGTCAGAGAGCAACTATAATATACAGCTGAATTTGCTTTAACATACATTTACTATGTGCCCTTGCATTAAGGACACTAAGAAAAGGAAATCAGAATTACTTAACTGTGTTTAAATGCATACACACACACAAACATGCTGTTGTACACATGTACTTTATATACATACACATATACAATAACACACTCACTATATGTGTGTGTGTGTGTGTGTGTATATACAATGAATTATTTATAATAAACGACATAGTATAGTTAAGCATTATTAATGTATACATTCTAGTAAATGTTGCTCAATGATTTACTTGATCACTGTCACACGCTGGCTATGTGTTCCACGTGCAATCTTGGTCAATGTCTTTCTGTCAGTATTTTTTTTATTTCTATTGATAAGTGCATTTAATAATTGTTATTATCTTTGTCAGTGTACCTTATGTTGTTGGCTGAAAAGGGTCCTGGCAGCAGTTCACTTTCCTGGTTACCAAAGTATAAATAAATATGAAATAGAAAAAAGGAGGGGAACATGACATAAATAATTGAGGAGCTAGTAAAGCACATTTTAAGTCTGCATCATTCATGAGAGAGAAAAATCCTCCCACTGAAGGCATTGGGAAGTAGCAGACAGACTAAGTTTAGAGTCCTTATACTTGTCACTTGTAAATATACAGCAAGGATTATTTACTGCGGTGAGAGTTTTGATACCTCAGCATGAGAGTACAGGGGAGGATTTATCAAGTTTGTTAGGACTACAAAAAACTCCTTTTACAAAAAACAGTTTTTATCTGCTTTCTTTTGCTGCAAGTAGCTAACAGCTATTTATAGCATAGAACAAGCTCTGGCAGACAGATAAATGAGGCTCAGTAAGGTAAACGGAGAAGCAGCTCTTTTACAGAAGGTGTATTTAGATGACGGTGCTTCATAGTCCTGCCATTATATTTTAATTGCATGTGAAAACAGCACCACTTCCTTATGCAAGAGAGCCCGCAGGATTTTTTGCAAGGGGGTGCAAACCTGGAGCACTGCCCCAACCCCGCCCTCTTCAAAGCACCACCCCAACCCTGCCCCCCCCCCACACACACAGCCATTCCAATATCCCATTACTTGGCTATTTCTCCCCAGTTAAAAAAATTGGCCAGCACAATTCGGTGTGTAAAACATGTATCATATTATTTTATATTAAATAATACATGGTGTATTAAAAAATACGCCTGCCCAACAAAAACATCAGACCGGTTTCAGCATAACTACCTTCCTCAGTGAGCAAAATACAAATTACAAGAATTCCCTCCAACAAGGTTTTATATATATATATATATATATATATATATACATAGCATTCAATTATCAATTATACAATTATTAAATAAACAAAGTTTTTTTAAAAATGATCATTCAGGCCCGCTGGAAATAATCCACCAAGCTTGACAATCCATTTCTTTTCCTTTACATTTAATATCTCATGTTTTGCTACCTTATCCTGTGTTTTATGTACAATGCAGTCAATAACTGTAAATCTGAAAGACCCAGATTTATGTTTACATATATGTTTATACAATGCACTGGCTTGTTTGCAGTTCCTGATATCACTCATATGTTCATTTATCCGCATTCTAAGTGGTCTGGAGGTTTGCCCAACATAAAATGCTGGACATGTACAGCTTGCCAGATATATCACCCAAATAGTGCTACAAGTAGCAAAAAGGTTTATATCAAACACATGAGGGGTATTCTGGCTAGTAAAGCTGCTAGTTTTATAAACCTTAGAACAATTACAACAATGACCACAAGGATGACACCCCATCAGTTTATATCCCATCATAGTTCTCTGAACAGAAGATCTATCCTGATTTTGATACATTTTATAATGATTGAACAAGGAACTCAATGGCCGGCCTTTACAAAAGGAAAAATTACACCTGTCACCCACAAATTCCCTAAGTGAATCTTCACCTTGTAATATATCCCAGTGTCTTGAAATAATGTTCATAAAGGAATATGTATTTTTACCATATGTCGTAACTAACCTCACCTTATTACTCTTAGAGGGTTGATCACCCTTATATACAAGCAAATCAGACCTGTTCTGCTGGGAAGCAAACTGACCCGCTCTATAGATGTCACCTACCCTGTAACTCCAATTTCTAAAGTGGTTGGAAAGATCATACTTATATTGGTTGTACACAGAGGAGTCTGAACAAATCCTCCTGATCCTCAGAAATTGGGACTTGGGGATATTCCTGATGACATGCTGGGGGTGGAAGATGGATGCATGTAGTAAAGTATTATATTGTGAAAATTTGTGAAAAACTTCAGTATCCAAGGTGTCATCTGAGGTAGGTTTAACCAAGACATCCAAAAAGGTAATCTCCTTTTGGTGCCATGTTACCTTAAATTGAATCCCCAAATATTATGATTCAAATATTCAAGAAACTCCTCCAAATAAGATGCACACCATCGTCTCCAGATATCAATTTTTACCAAATAAATATTATGACTAACATCATAAATCAGTTGCTCCTCTATGTAGGCCATAAACAGGTCGGCATATATGGGGGCAAAAGATGTCCCCATAACAGTGCCCTGTGCCTGCCATACACATTGTGTCTGAAAATAAAACACAATCTTAGTAAGGACCTGTTCGGCCAAACAAACCAATAAAGTATTAAAACCTGGTCTATACAGTTCAGCACTGTCCAACCAATATTGAAGAGAAGCCAACCCAGCCCAATGAGGGATATTGGTATACAGGGAGATGACATTGAGAGTGCACAGTAACCAATGAGATTCAAGTTGCATATCCGCTATAATCCCCCCAAAATTGGGTAGTGTCTTGTATCCTAGCCCAAATACACGGTAATAAGGGTTTCAAATAGTGCGTAAGAAATTTGGAAATTGGTTCAGTAAGGGAGCCCCGTCCTGACACAATAGGTCTGCCTGGGGGATTATCAAGATTCTTATGAATTTTGGCAAGCAAGTATAAACACTGTTGTTTAGGGTGATCAACCTTCAAATGATGGGCAGTTTCCTTGGAAATAATACCTTCTTCAACTGCCAAATCCAAAAGGCATCAATCTCAACCTTAAAACTGGTTGTGGGATCTATAAGCATTATCTGATAGTATTTTTAATCCAAAATTTGTCTCTGTGCCTCATCATTATATTGTGTCCCATCTTGGACAACTATTGCTCCCCCCTTGTCAGCCGCAGAGATAACAATATCCTTATTTAATCTAAGTTCATTTATGCAAAATCTTTCAGCCCGAGTAACATTGTCCCTGCTTAAATAATCCTTACCCAAATTTCGATGTAAATCTTTGAGCACATTGCCCTGAAATAATGAAACCACCAGAGACATGGGTGGTTTAAACATAGATTTCTGAAATCTAAAAGATCTTTTATCAATCTGATTAGACTCATCCTGAAAAAATAAACGTAAATTTAAATTGCGACAGAAATCAACC
The DNA here is from genome assembly GCF_019279795.1 of Protopterus annectens. Classification (NCBI taxonomy): domain Eukaryota; kingdom Metazoa; phylum Chordata; order Ceratodontiformes; family Protopteridae; genus Protopterus; species Protopterus annectens. Next base: position 280,522,574 of record NC_056749.1, read on the forward strand.
ACACCCTGTGCAAACTGATGTTCAGGCACAAAGAAACTAGGAACAAAGCTAAGGCCTTTGTTAAGTACTTTTATTTGCATGCCCGACAGACTAACAGAGGAGATATTAAAAACATTGCAAAAAGTTACACCTAAGCCATCACCCTCATCATTCCCGCTAAATTGGGTGGAACCTTTATGCTTCCTCCCCCCTCTCCTGGACTTCGACCTAAAGGGTGGGCCAAACTGTCTTCCGAATTATTCCTCTTGGACCTTGGTGACCTATCCATGTGGGCTTCCTCCCCTTGAGTATTGGAAGAGGTATCCTCAGCTGAGGTGGTATTTTCCCTGTTCCTTCTCTTTAAGATAGATTTAGGTCTTTTGGGTCTGAAATTCCCTGATTTAATATTGGGGGTAGCAAATTTAACATTCTTACGTGTTTCAAAGGGTCTCCCCTTATCAAAATCATCAACATCTCTTTGAAATTTCTTCATTTCTTCATTTTTTTCTCTCTCAAAACATTTTCCAACTCTAAAAAATCTTTACTTAATTGATTCAAACTAGCATTATAACATGAAAGAGTCTGATATTCCTGTACCCCTTTACTCAACTCATCTAAACACAAGACCTGTTGTTGTATAGTTCTCTCATAGTAAGAAACTAAAGCATTAACAAAGCCCATTGAGGCTTGTTGTTGTATAGCAAGCCAATCATCTAGTAATAACTGGTCAACTTGAGGAACAAGTGGCTGAATCTTGACCCTCAGTCCCTGTGGGGATATCTGTTTCTGTTGATATGCCTTGAAAAAACACAAATTCCGCACATTGCTTCTCAAACTCCTCATTTCCTTATTAAGTTTGGAAAATGCCATCTTATGTCGATTGGCCAAATCATCAGTCCCACCCCACACCAAGTTGACCACCCATATTTGTTGAACCCAGGCCAAAACCCCCAAAATCATCAGTATCAGAGGACAATCCCTTTATAATGGATGCTAGGTCCATGGCACATTAGTCTGACCCAAACAGAAAATGGGGACCCAACCAAAAATAAATTCAAAAAAAATTTAGATCTCAATGAAGGTGAACCACCAACAAATATGTTGACCAAGAAGTACCGATGCCAAAGAAATTCTACCAAAAAATCGGAGCCGGATATTCACTCAACTCCAAAGATGGTAAATATAGACATAATCCATATTCCTTAAGCATCAAGCTAAGTGCCCACCAACACCACACACCTATCCCTGCTACAATATATTCCAAAATAAACAATTAACAATGTAGCAAAGAAAGGTGAGGACTGGCACAATATAGCCTTGAATGCCCACTATGTCTTTTCAATTGCCCCAAGGGCTAATTGTTATATGCCACCACCACCGAACCATTATGTCGGCATTCGCCCCAATCACAGAAAATTGCATTGGTCCCAAAATCAACAATGCTATCTGGTGATCCACACCTCTCCAAGAACAAAACCAAAAGAAATTCCCCTGTTTCGCTCAGGCCAGACTGGACACCACAACCACAGCACAAAAAAGATGATCAAAAAATATAATTATATCACAACACCCTAAATCGGCCCCAGAACAGTATGTATCCAACCATTAGCCTGTCCTAAACACTGAGTAATCAAAAAGCATTCAGATAAACATTCCATACACTGCTAACACAAATGTCAGCACATAGAGAATAACATTATGAACTCATGTTCCTAGACATAACCCCAATACAAAAACATGCCCAACATATAGTGCATAGCAAAATGTAATTCTCAATTCAGCATAGTTATAATCGTAAATTAACTGTTAAGAAAAGTCTGTTGGATGCAAAGTAAATTGTCCACCATCCAAAGGATATTGTCCAAACAGTTAGAAAGTTCGGATGTATCTGACCTGTGTCCTAAAAAACTTAATATTTTATCAAAAAGCATAAATTGACTGGATTAGTCAACCCCAAGAGGCATGCTTCACCCATTCCAAACACAATAGCAAATAGAGTCAGAGAGCTTGTAAGTACGCTTTGAACCACAAAATAATGCTGTCCCAAAGTCTGAATGTCCCTCCGATACAGGCACCCTCCTGAATCAGGGAAAAGCAAAAAAATACTAGGATATAGTTACCAACATATGTTACTAAACCATAATCCCAAAGAAGTTGTCCAAAATTCAAACGAACTGTAACAAAGAATAAGTTCCTTCACACTATTCCAACCTCCGACGACTGCTGTGACTGAAAAAAAATCAAAAAACATTTGGACGCTGAAAGCCAGACCAGTGATTCAGTCCCAATGTCCCAAAACCACCATATTGGATTCAAACACCCTTTAAGTTCACAAAAAGAGCACAATAGTTCACAGAAACACGCCCCTGTAAAACGATGGAATAACTCCAATGGACTAGTAAAGGTATAGGAGTAATTCCTTCGAACTGCACAGCAAGCACCAACAACTATGCAGCCGTAACCGCAAAGTTAGTGTTCCGAATGACTGCATCCATATCTTCCCTGCTATCTGCAAAAACAATACTGTCCACAGGCATAAGTAACATAAAGAATCTGTTACAGATCCCCAAATAAGAAAAACGAGTATCCAGGAAAACTGAAAACCCCAATCCAAAAGCCATGTGAGGGAAGAGGCCCACACCGATCAACAGCCAACAGTGAGTGAAAATATGAACCAAACGATACTATGAAAAACCCACAAGTACAACGGCCCAAAAACCTAAATGTCCAAGTCAAAAAAACAGGCCAGCACAATTTGGTGTGTAAAACATGTATTATATTATTTTATATTAAATAATACATAGTGTATTAAAAAATACACCTGCCCAACAAAAACATCAGACCGGTTTCGGCATAACTGCCTTCCTCAGTGAGCAAAATACAAATGAAAAGAATTCCATCCAACAAGGCTATATATATATATATATATACATAGCATTCAATTATCAATTATACAATTATTAAATAAACAGAGGTTTCTTTTTGTGAACTTAAAGGGTGTTTGAATCCAATATGGTGGTTTTGGGACACTGGGACTGAATCACTGGTCTGGTTTTCAGCATCCAAATGGTTTTTGATTTTTTTTCAGTCACAGCAGTCGTCGGAGGTTGGAATAGTGTGAAGGAACTTATTCTTTGTTACAGTTCGTTTGAATTTTGGACAACTTCTTTGGGATTATGGTTTAGTAACATATGTTGTTAACTATATCCTAGTATTTTTTTGCTTTTCCCTGATTCAGGAGGGTGCCTGTATCGGAGGGACATTCAGACTTTGGGACAGCATTATTTTGTGGTTCAAGGTGTACTTACAAGCTCTCTGACTCTATTTGCTATTGTGTTTGGAATGGGTGAAGCATGCCTCTTGGGGATGACTAATCCAGTCAATTTATGCTTTTTGATAAAATATTAAGTTTTTTAGGACACGGGTCAGATACATCCAAACTTTCTAACTGTTTGGACAATATCCTTTGGATGGTGGACAATTTACTTTGTATCCAACAGACTTTCCTTAACAGTTAATTTACGATTATAACTATGCTGAATTGAGAATTACATTTTGCTATGCACTATATGTTGGGCATGTTTTTGTATTGGGGTTATGTCTAGGAACATGAGTTCATAATGTTATTCTCTATGTGCTGACATTTGTGTTAGCAGTGTATGGAATGTTTATCTGAATGCTTTTTGATTACTCAGTGTTTAGGACAGGCTAACGGTTGGATACGTACAGTTCTGGGGCCGATTTAGGGTGTTGTGATATAATTATATTTTTTGATCATCTTTTTTGTGCTGGGGTTGTGGCATCCAGACTGGCCTGAGAGAAATGGGGGAATTTCTTTTGGTTTTGTTTTTGGAGAGGCGTGGATCACCAGATAGCATTGTTGATTTTGGGACCGATGCAATTTTCTGTGATTGGGACGAATGCCGAATAAATGGTTCGGTGGTGTTGGCATATAACAATTAGCCCGTGGGGCAATTGAGAAAACATAGTGGGCATTCAAGGCTATATTGTGCCAGTCCTCACCTTTCTTTGCTACTTTGTTAGTTGTTTATTTTGGAATATATTGTAGCAGGGATAGGTGTGTGGTGTTGGTACGCACTTAGCTTGATGCTTAAGGAATATGGATTATGTCTATATTTACCACCTTTGGAGTTGAGGTGAATATCCGGCTCAGATTTTTTGGTAGAATTTGCTTGGCATTGGTACTTCTTGATCAACATATGTGTTGGTGGTTCACTTTCATTGGGATCTAAATATTTTTTTGAATTTATTTTTGGTTCGGTCCCCATTTTCTGCTTGGGTCAGACTAATGTGCCATGGACCTAGCATCCATTATAAAGGGATTGTCCTCTGATACTGATGATTTGCGGGGTTTTGGCCTGGGTTCAACAAATATGGGTAGTCAACTTGGTGGGGGGGGGGCTAATGATTTGGCCAATCGACATAAGATGGCATTTTCCAAACTTAATAAGGAAATGAGGAGTATGAGAAGCAATGTGTGGAATTTTCATTTTTTCAAGGCATATCAACAGAAACAGATATCCCCACGGGAACTGAGGGTCAAGATTCAGCCATTTGTTCCTCAGGTTGACCAGTTATTACTAGATAGTTGGCTTGCTATACAACAACAAGCCTCAATGGGCTTTGTTAATGCTTTACTTTCTTACTATGAGAGAACTATACAACAACAGGTCTTGTGTGTTTAGATGAGTTGAGTAAAGGGGTACAGGAATATCAGACTCTTTCATGTTATAATGCTAGTTTGAATCAACTAAGTAAAGATTTGTTAGAGTTGGAAAATGTTTTGAGAGAGAAAAAAATGAAGAAATTTCAAAGAGATATTGATGATTTTGATAGGGGGAGACCTTTTGAAACACGTAAGAATGTTAAATTTGCTACCACCAATATTAAATCAGGGAATATTAGACCTAAAAGACCTAAATCTATCTTAAAGAGAAGGAACAGGGAAAATACCACCTCAGCTGAGGATACCTCTTCCAATACTCAAGGGGAGGAGGCCCACATGGATAGGTCACCGAGGTCCAAGAGGAATAATTCGGAAGACAGTTTGGCCCACCCTATAGGTCTAAGTCCAGGAGAGGGGGGAGGAAGCATAAAGGTTCCACCCAATTTAGCAGAAATGATGAGGATGATGGCTCAGGTGTAACTTTTTGCAATGTTTTTAATATCTCCTCTGTTAGTCTGTCGGACATGCAAATAAAAGTACTTAACAAAGGCCTTAGCTTTGTTCCTAGTTTCTTTATGCCTGAACATCAATTTGCACAGGATGTGGTTGATTTCTGTCGCAATTTAAATTTACATTTATTTTTTCAGGATGAGTCTAATCAAATTGATAATAGATCTTTTAGATTTCGGAAATCTATGTTTAAACCACCTATGTCTCCGGTAGTTTCATTATTTCAGGGCAATGTGCTCAAAGATTTACATCGAAATTTGGGTAAGGATTATTTAAGCAGGGACAATGTTACTCGGGCTGAAAGATTTTGCATAGATGAACTTAGATTAAATAAGGATATTGTTATCTCTGTGGCTGACAATGGGGAGCAATAATTGTCTAAGATTGGACACAATATAATGATGAGGCACAGAGACAAATTTTGGATCACAAATACTATCAGATAATGCCTATAGATCCCACAGCCAGTTTTAAGGTTGAGATTGATGCCTTTTTGGATTTGGCAGTTGAAGAAGGTATTATTTCCAAGGAAACTGCCCATCATTTGAAGGTTGATCACCCTAAGCAACAGTGTTTATACTTGCTTCCCAAAATTCATAAGAATCTTGATAATCCCCCAGGCAGACCTATTGTGTCAGGACGGGGATCCCTTACTAAACCGATTTCCGAATTTCTTACGCACTATTTGAAACCCTTATTACCGTGTGTTCGGGCTAGGATACAAGACATTACCCAATTTTTGGGGACTGTAGTGGATATGTAACTTGAATCCCATTGGTTACTGTGCACTCTCGATGTCACCTCCCTGTATACCAATATCCCTCATTGGGCTGGGTTGGCCTCTCTTCAATATTGGTTGGACAGGGCTGAACTGTATAGACCAGGTTTTAATACTTTATTGGTTTGTTTGACCGAACAGGTCCTTACTAAGAATGTGTTTTGTTTTCAGACACAATGTGTATGGCAGACACAGGGCACTGCTATGGGGGCGTCTTTTGCCCCCATATATGCCGACCTGTTTATGGCCTACATAGAGGAGCAACTGATTTATGATGTTACTCATAATATTTATTTGGTAGAAATTGATATCTAGAGACGATACCTTGATGACTGCTGGATGATGTGGAGAGCGGATGCATCTTATTTGGAGGAGTTTGTTGAATATTTGAATCATAATATTTGGGGGATTCAATTTAAGGTAACATGGCACCAAAAGGAGATTACCTTTTTGGATGTCTTGGTTAAACGTACCCCAGATGACACCTTGGAAACTGAAGTTTTTCGCAAATTTCCGCAATATAATACTTTACTACATGCATCCAGCTTCCACCCCCAGCATGTCATCAGCAATATCCCCAAGTCCCAATTTCTGAGGATCAGGAGGATTTGTTCAGACTCCTCTGTGTACAACCAATATAAGTATGATCTTTCCGACCGCTTTAGAAATCAGGGTTACAGGGTAGGTGACATCTGTAGACTGGGTCAGTTTGCTTCTTAGCAGAACAGGTCTGATTTGCTTGTATATAAGGGTGATCAACCCTCTAGGAGTAATAAGGTCAGGTTAGTTATGACATATGGTAAAAATACATATTCCTTTATGAACATTATTTCAAGACACTGGGCTATATTACAAGATGAAGATTTACTTAGGGAATTTGTGGGTGACAGGTGTAATTATTCCTTTCATAAAGGCCTTCTATTGAGTTCCTTGTTCAATCATTATCAAAGGTATCAAAATCAGGATAAATCTTCTGTTCAGCGAACTATGATGGGAGATAAACTGATGGGGTGTCATCCTTGTGGTCATTGTTGTAATTGTTCTAAGGTTTATAAAACTAGCAGCTTTACTAGCCAGAATACCCCTCATGTGCTTGATATAAACTTTTTTGCTACTTGTAGCACTAATTGGGTGATATATCTGGCAAGCTGTACATGTCCAGCATTTTATGTTGGACAAACCTCCAGACCACTTAGAATGCGGATAAATGAACATATGAGTGATATCAGGAACTGCAAACAAGCCAGTGCATTGTATAAACATATATGTAAACATAAATCTGGGTCTTTCAGAGTTACAGTTATTGACTGCATTGTACATAAAACACAGGATAAGGTAGCAAAACATGAGATATTAAATGTAAAGGAAAAGAAATGGATTGTCAATCTCTGTGGATTATTGCCACCGAGCCTGAATGATCATTTTAAAAAATCCATGTTTATTTAATAATTGTATAATTGATAACTGAATGCTATGTATATATATATATATATATATATATATATATATATATATATATATATATATAGCCTTGTTGGAGGGAATTCTTGTCATTTGTATTTTGCTCACTGAGGAAGGCAGTTATGCCGAAACCGGTCTGATGTTTTTGTTGGGCATGTGTATTTTTCAATACACCATGTATTATTTAATATAAAATAATACAATACATGTTTTACACACCGAATTGTGCTGGCCTGTTTTTTTGACTTGGACATTTAGGTTTTTGGGCCGTTGCACTAGCCGTACTTGCGGGTTTTTCATAGTATCGTTTATTTCTCCCCAGTTGCCATAACCACTGTTCAAAACACTCGGTGTGCATACTGTTTTATGCTTTACTTCTAAAATGATTACAGATATTTGGTTTTAATTTACAACTTTTATTTCAAATTTTAGGGCCTCAGGGCCAATAGCCTAGTAACCTCCTATTTTATAGCACAAACACTGATAGACATTTGCTAAACTTAAACAAAGCAATAGTCTTACAATGAAAACAGACTTAGCATTAAAACTTCTCTACCTTTGAAACTCGCATTCACTGAAACAGCATTGAAACCCACATTCAAAGAAAATGCACCTGGCCAGTGGCAAGTTAAGTCTACCTTTGGACTGTTTTCAAATCATAGGCACCTTGCACATATTTCAGAACCATGCATAACTGCTTTGATTCACCTTCCTGATTGTATTAGTTATAATATATAATAATTGAATTATATCCCTTGTTAATACAGCACCACTTAGAGAGAGTATTTTATAGTTTAGAACATTTTTTCCAGTAAGCAATGAAACAAAACATATGAACCAATAATGACAAATTGCCCAATTCAGAACATTTCAACCATAAAAGGCCACTTAAACATCTATCATTATAATCCACCAATATGAGTCAATATGCACAATCTCTGCAGAAGTAAAAGTCATCTGAATAATTTCACATTAAAGAGATCGGAAACTAATTGAGAGGTTGTTGCTAGAAAACAGCTTTATATTTCAATGTTTCATCTACAAATTCAATGCCTGCCGCCCTTAAACAATAAATTGCCTATGTTACATTTAAAAAAATGTTAAGGTTGTATATTGCAATAGGAATAAGTGGCAAGCAGAAACATAGGTTCATAGTTACTAGGCATCTCATCCAAAGGAGGACATTCTCAGGACTGTAGCACTCCACCCCCTTAAAATACAAATGTACATGCGGTGGGAGTAGAACCTACAGCACTCTACATCAAGATGCAAGTATGCTACCTGCTGTGCTACTAAGACTGTTTTGAAATTCTACACCACAATAGTGATACCATTTGCTAAACAACACAGTTGCACATTTTAAGCAGACTTAGCATGAGCAGTAGTAAACTTCTCCTCTCTTGAAGCTCACAATTCCTTGAAAATAAATTCCACCTGCTAACTCTAAATAGGGCATTTCACTCTCTCACACACACACACACACACACACACACACACACCTCAGCCTCTGTGAAACTGTGCAGTTGAGAGGTATGACACACACACATACATCCCTCTACCTCCTTAGAAAGTGGATAGAACAAAATTGTTGCATTAATATGCATTTTCTGAGGATATGAAGTCTAAAACTCAACTTCAGTCTTCAATGAGTTGCCAGAAAAAACACAATTTTATGAGAAACAATCTGAAAATATGAGGCAAAAATCTGGATAATTGTGAGAGATGACCCGACTCCCCATACACCCCTCCCTCCCTCCCTCTTAAACACACACACACACACACACACACACACACACACACACACACACACACACACACACACACACACACTGAGTAAATGGAATCTCTGCATGGAGATTAATCCAAACACAATGGACCTTAGGAAAACGGAGCACTTCTGCCTACACATAAACTAAAACAGCAGTGCATAAACCACCAACCCAGCATAAGCCTGCATAGAGATTAACACACACACCTTAGTAAACGGAGTCTGCATAGAGATGAATCCAAAAACAACAGAGCACTTCTGCCTGCATATAAACTAAAACAGCACAGCACAAGCCAAGACTGGACATTGACAACAGCTTGTTCCTTAGTTATTCATGTTTACAATAACACGTTGCTTACATAAAGGGCTGTAAATATGTAAGTAGGGCTGTTAAAGCCTGTTAAATATAAGAAAAACACTTACACTTCATCCACATTAAATGGAGCAAAAAAAAAGATTACATTATTTCATAACTATTCCGACGTAATAACAAGGATATGAGTAGAGATCAGAAAATGGTGACGGTCTTTGCATCATTCTGCAAAAGGAAACATCCCAACAATCACAAAACCATATATTCAGCATTTCGGTCTAAATATGAGCATTGCTGTGACATATCCATATGTCAGCAAGAATCTGTTACAGACTGAAATTAAAAAGTAAACTTTCACCTACGTTTTAAGTTGGTACTGACTATATCAAACACTACTTTACTCTTTTAAGTTTCTCTTCGCAAGACATGACAATCAACCCCACGCCATCTTGACGCTGTCCCCATAGCAACATAAATTAAGAACAACAGGAGCTTCAGACATTTTAGTCTACATTTTTGAAGGTAGTATGAGCATAGCTCTCAACCTTCCATCTCCAAAATGAGGAAAATTAGGCATCATAATGTAGAACACAAACTAAGATGTTACTAACAACTTCAGCTAGGAAGGTCATAGGATGGTTAAATATGCTGTTTTTACTTATAAACAAGATATTTTAATTAATATGATTTATTTCTTTTTACAATGGGTATCAGCTAAAAGAATTGCTAATACTGAATGTGTAACAGACCCTTTTCGGTGTGAAACTTCGAGGACCATGAACGTTTTAAGACCCCACATAAGGTACGTTTCTTGTGATGAGTACGAGTTTGGAGTGACAAACATCTTTTATAAACATTTGTGTATGTAAAACATTCAGGTGACGTGCGAATTTCCTATAGCCTGTTAACTGTTCATAAATATCAGTTTTGGTAATCTCCAAGTGTAGTACCTCGCAGTTAGTTCTGCGCAGCTTTGGGCGTGGCCTAACTGATTGGCAGGAGAAAAATGAGTTTGAGAGGCAGCCATGCAAATTTCCATAGTCTTGATACTGTGTATAGTACGTCAATCACTACACAAAGTCCAAAAGAGTAAATAAAAATAATAATGCTCCCAAAACAAAAGTAATAAGCGAAACCGGCATTAATCGCTAAAATAATAATGCAAATTTCCACATTCTGCATACTGTGTAAATGACTACATCACAAAATAAGTAAATAGCTAACAGACAAACAAAGTCCAAAAGAATGAAATGCTGACTGTAAAAATAAACGGCATGGTTTGTGTGTTGCATATTCATATGGATTCTGTCATTATTACATTGTGATTACATCTAACTATTTTTTCATGAATTCAATAAACGGTACAGTTCAACTAAATCTTTGTATGCATTGGTATAATTTGAGTACACCAACCTACTCAGACTGCATCTTTGCGACTATTAAAGTCTGTTAAAATCTAAAGTTTTGTGACTATTACAGTCTGTGAATAGTTCATGTTTTAGTTGTGTGAATAGACTTAAAAACACAGTATGATTCAACTAAACAACTACATAGTTGTATGCTTTGAATATTCATACCGATGCTGCCTTGCCACGGCAGTGGCGATGTGAATATTCATGCGGGTGTGAGGTCCGTGCGGCTGGAGGCGTGTTTGGGGCAGGATTTGCTACTGCGCATCCTGCAAGGTACTACACTTGGTGATTACCTCATATGGATTCTGTCATTATTACGTTGTGATTACATCTAACTATTTTTTCATGAATTCAATAAACGGTACAATTCAACGAAATCTTTGTGTGCATTGGTATAATTGGAGTACTCCAAACTATTCAGACTGCATCTTTGCGACTATTAAAGTTTGTTAAAATCTAAAGTTTTGTGACTATAACAGTCTGTGAATAGTTCATGTTTTAATTGTGTGAATAGACTTAAAAACACAGTATGATTCAACTGAACAACTACATAGTTGTATGCTTTGAATATTCATACAGATGCTGCCTTGCCACGGCAGTGGCAATGTAAATATTCATGTGGATGCGAGGTCCGTGCGGCTGGAGGCGTGTTTGGGGCGGGATTTGCTACTGTGCATCCTGCGACGTACTACACTTAGTGATTACCCCAGTTTTAAGTATAGTGTGTATATAAACAAATAAACAAAATGGAGCACTTCTCTGGCAGAAAAATCCTTACTTCAGCCTGCAGAGATAGAAACAGAGCCTCTGCTGTATATAAATAAACAAAATGGAGCACTTCTCTGGCAGAAAAATTCTTACCTCATCCTGCATATAAACAAAAATGGCAGTGCATAAATGGATCACTGTGACTCCTGCAACCTCCGCACACTTTTGTGTTTGAATTTACGTTAGCATGCAATGCACGCATGCATGGGCCCTATAGGTTTTACAGCTGTAAAAAGGGGGGGGGCTCCCTCCCCCTTGCTCTGTGGTTCTGGTGCCTATGGATGCAAAGGGTGTTCATAAAGAGGAAAGCCCTTTAAAAAACAAAACAAAAAAAAAAACAAAAAAAAAATGTTTTTTTTAAATTAAAATAAAATTAATTTCTCGTTCAGCCAGTTCCGGGAGGGTGGGGTGCAAGTGCACCCCCTTGCACCTGCCTGCGGTCGCTCTTGTCCTTATGTCTGGCAGGAGTCATATAAAGAGGATTTGAAATGTATTCTGGGAAGAAGGAAGGAAAACAAGAAAATAAGATCATCTTACCAAGGCAGGCCCCATCATCCACCATTTTGACAGAAACAAATTAAAATTGTAAAAGAAGCACTTGGAGTGATTTTGAGGCATTAAGCTCAAAAACAAAGCTACAATGAATAAAATATGATTTTTTGAGTTCCTTTAACACTGAATGTGTGACAGACCCTATATGGAACCTTGAGGAACATGAACTTTTTTAAACCCCATAATAATAGGCACTTAAGAGGCATGTATAACTCTACACCACTTATTAAAATTATACCCCAACACTCGTAAAATTGTTGCTTAAAAATATCGTGCAGCAAATGGCAGACAACACGTGATGATATCGCGTGGCAAATGGCTGACCGCTTTCTTTTCCCGCTAGACAAGCGATCGCTAAGTCCTCCACAACCCCTCCTATTTCCCCGCCCTATGATGTATGTCGTGACGTCCGCGAGGTCCCCTTTACCACGGGAATCTAGCAACGGCTGTAAAGAAAGCTACTGGAAACGGAGAATTGACTTATGGGTGACGGATACAAATCATGTAGGCCACTTAAAAATGTCAGAATACAAACGATATCGTAGAAGATATTCAAAAGACTAAGTAAATATGACTGTTGGATAAAACAGCGACTCAACTGGCTTATAGAAGACTGTTCTTTTGTGAAAGTCAGTCTCCTAAAACGATTAACAGCTTAAGCTGTTTTAAGTTTTTTTACCTTTGTAGACCTAGGTAAGCGAGGTTTTCATTTTTCATCAGTTTATACCTACGAATGTTAGCTTTGCGGACCGAGTGCTCGAGTTCCACAGCTAAAATTATCCCGGGCCTGGGTTTCCTTTTGGAGTGGGTTAATTCTAGAAGGGCTTTTGCAAGCTTTTTTTCCCCAAGAAGTATAATTCAGTTGTCACGTATATCTCTAGATTTGGTTTCCAAAAGTTACGTACTAGAATAATACGAATATGCGTTTTCTGCGCGTGGGCCAGCGGTGTTTTGACCTATAAACTCGTAACGGTGTCCACAAGTCTTGATTGCATTGGTTTGCTTCCTTTTCGTATCTCACATTCTGCCCAGTTATTACACCTCACAGTCTAAACGTTTTTTAATGCATATTTGGAACTACTGCGTATTGAAATACAGTACTGGGATGTTCTAGACTTTTTCTCTCCTCGAGTTTTGTCACACAGTCTGACAGCTTGCCGAACGTTGGGTCAGATGTTTTGACATATGCTAGACGCTATTGCTGATACAGAAATGATGCAGTACTGGGATAATGTAGATGTGTGTTGTGCTTTGTTTATCCTACTACACATTATTACATCTTGACACACTGTCATGTGAATTGACATCTGTAGTTGGGTAGGTGTGCTGAAACCACTTCTGCACATGAAGATGAAGCAGTACTGATATGTAGGGACACTTTTTTTTTTTTTTTTGTTTAAGGGGGAGGCTGTTACATTTTTATATTATCCAGAGTTCTTATTGTTTGAGTACCACTTACTACCCTTACTCATTTGCAAAGTACTGAAAATTGTAGTCGCCAAATAATGTTGCATAACTTCTTAATTTTCAGGAAAATATATGATATTGTAAGGCTTTGTTTTCAAATAAACATTTGTTTTCCCATGTTGACACATTGCTGTACTTTTTAAGCATTTCAAGTCATAAAAGTAGAAAAAAAAACAAAGTAGTTGATTTCTGGCTTCCTCAGTTTTTTTAAATGTTTTGGAGTGCTTTGAGAAGGTTTTTAAAAATGTTTTGATAAGCACCCTATAACATGCATAGGTTAACATTTACCGTTTTCCACTTTCTGAATCTGGATTGGAATGACATTGCATACAGTAGTAGTTTATTTCTATTTGTTCAGGAAATTCTGACTGGGGGGTTCAACAAAGGCCTGGGGAGAAAAGACCCCACATAAAAACAGTGTGCATTAATACAAGCAATAAGTCACACAGGATAGCAGTTGCAGTACAGAGACAGAAACAAAAACCTTTCAACAAAGTACATGAATGTAATTTTATATCCAGCAGTATTGGGCTGAATCTACATTATTATAAGTTGCATTACAATATAGTAATTGATATTTGTGAATAATAAAATTGGGAAGTTTTGATTTGATGCCCAAGATTAAGGTGAGGTGGAAAGAAAGTACTGCAGATAGGTTAAATGAGAGCTACAGCAGGTAATTAGTACTTGGATAAACTTTTTTTAAGAGTGTGAAATGTACTGGGAGGTCTTGCATGAAGGTATTATCCTAGGGTTGAGTATGACCATAGCCAGGAGTTATTTAGGTACTATATAAGGTGATCTTGGAAAACCTTTAATTTTTCAGCTTACTGTGTGTAGTGGTAGGGGGTTCCAAAGTTTGGTGATATAGCAGGAGTAGAGTGGGTCACCAACAGTATTGTTAGATTTAGTGGTCAGTACAAGTGTAGTGCTGTCTTTGTTGTAGGTGAAGGTTAAATGGGAATTGAATTGGGAAGCAATGCTGTCTTGGTGAGGGTGTGTTGGGTAGGCCAGGATAAAGGAGTTTTAGTGGAGGCCCAGAAGTGCTTTGGAATGCTCTTGTATTTCATGTTGGAGCAGTTTGTAGTTTGATATTTTCAAGTAAGGCTCTAAGGTGTTTGAAACTTTGATTTTTAAGTCTAGCCGGCTAATCTGATTTAGCAAGAAGCATTATAAAAATCCAGCATGTCAGTTGTGGAGATACACCTGTAATTTTCAGTTATGTAACAAAATGAGAACTATTTCCGTTTGTACCGTACCCTGAATCGGTTCATCCTTCATATTATACATTTTTTTTGTAACTCTCCTATCTGAAATTCCGGTTGTACTTTTTGTTTATATCTAGATTGTCCCACTTCCCTGCAATTGCCCTTTCAGTTGCTTTTTTTTTTTTTTTTTTTTTTTTTTTTAATAAATTGTAACTCTATGGTGTCACTTCTACTTGATTAGGTCGTTGTAGAATTACCCGTAGAGTCTTTGTTTTATCTTTCTGTTTCTCTCAAGTCATCTTCCCAGCTATTTTCTTCCAGCCCTTTGGTGATTTTGAGAGCTTCAGAGCTTTTTTCCTGGTAATCTGAAATTTTCTTGCACGACTAGCTGGGTATGTACAAGTCTGACAAGTTCCATTGTTCAGTTAAATTAATGACTCAGTTAAATTCAGTCACTTAATTTGGCTTACCTTCAGTAGTATTCTAGACTATTCCAAGGGACGTCCAGTTATTTCATTAAATTGTGTGGTGTTCTGAAAAATTCAGAGTACCACTTTTCACAAATGCCTCTGAATTTTGCCCTTTTGTTTCTAATTCTGGGTGTAAAGGGTGAAAATTATGCTCCTACCATACAGTAGTGGGATGCCTCATTTTTATGGTGCTTTGGTAATAACTTGTTACAAAATGTGCTCTACTCTTACAGCACAACTCAGGAGACTTCCAGAAATTGATTTTGTTTCATGTGTGCCATTACTTTAGAACTTTTAAGATGGTGTAGAAACATTATAGACTGTATAAAATCTAACTGTTTGTACTTGCCATTAGATATGAACCTGCGCTTTCTTGTAATCAGATTATATTGCTCAAGTCATTCAGAATAAAGTAGGATTACAGTTATAAAGGAATAGATGTATATTGCAGTTTAGGCTTGGAGAAGTACTGTTAAGTATATCTCATTTGTGAAAGAGCAATCCATACCATTTTCTCACGTTCATGTATGTAATAGTCATTTTCACCAGAGTGGTTCTTAATTTAGACATTGTAAAATGTTTTAGTTGTATTTTTACCAGAAGGGTTACTTTTTAGATGGGTTATTCTAAATACTGTAGTGTTTTCATACATTCACAGTTGTTTCTGTTTGCTTACCTAGTGGATAGACATGCTTCCCTATGAAGGGGATAGGCTGTCTTACTGTTTCCTGGTTTTTATTTTCTGAGATTGGTTTCTATTGAGAGGGTGACCCCTCACTTCTCTGTGGAGGCATGTTGCTTGGTTACCTCCTGTGGGTGTATCCTAATGGTACTTGTGAAGTTTCTGATGCCTGTTGGCTCTCATCTGGCTTATGCACAGCAGTGTCTTGGTACACACCGGATTTTTTAATGCCTATGTCTAATTTTGAAGCCTTATGTATTCATGATCGCCATCCTGATAAGAATATAGTTGCAGTTTTAATTGTTGCTATGTTCTTTGCTTGTCATTGCTACTCTTGAATTACTTTTAACCACCCAAATATGGCATGAGGGCACCAAATGTTGATAATGAGGTAACTATATCTTTTTAAGGAACGCAGACTTAGTGACTGTATTAGTTGACATACCATTAATCGTGGATGTGACAGGCTGTGTGTCTGTCATCCAAAAACTGTATTGGGTGCCTCTTCCTGAACTGGCTAATGTGTGACCTTGGTCTTGCTAAGCCAGTGTTCACATTTCCTTTTGCAGCCATTGTTCTGTACTTTGCACTGTAAATGAATGTGCTAAATTTCCTTGGCATTAGGGTTTACATTTTTAATCTAAATTGTATGGTTGTAGCCTGCAGCCTTATTGTCTTGTTGATGTCATCTTTTGGACTTAAGACTTCCATCATCTGGAGTTTAGTTGTTATCTTGATCTTCCTTGGATGTAGCTGTATACTGGCTTTGTCTATTCATGATGCTATACTTTTATGTCAGTAGTGTGAGCGTAAAGTTGACATAATGTGCAGTGACCGGCATATCCACTGAAATGAGTTCCATTTAAGTTTATATGTATTCTGTACAGAGGTTTTACCAGTAGAAAGAAAAAAAGTTGAAGGATCTGGACTTTGACTTCAGTGCTTGGATTGGATATGAAAAATGGCAGGGTTAAACATTTGCTGATCATTAACTGTCACATTTCTACTATAGAGCTGATGTGAAGCACTGCTACTTCCGCCTTTTCTGTTTCAGAATAATGTTCATTTTGTTGGAGGGGTAGCGTAGGCCTTTTAAATAGTAAATAACTGTTTTAAGAATGCCAGACTGTGTTGTTGCCTCAGCATGACTATGTGAATATGTATTCAAATTGTTGTTGTTATTATTTATAATTGCTGCTCACGGGTTACCATACCACTTGTTTCTGTTAAAGAACTGCACATAGTGACTGCAATAGCATTTTTAATGTACTTTCCCTTGTTTGAAATTCAAGTAGTGGGTAGGTTTTCTGTTTTAATTAGAATTTGATAGTGTATGATTCCCATATAAAAAAAATGTGGGGTTAAGGGGATACAGCCACCCTTTGCAAACTTTTTTTTATGGAAAATACAGATAATGCAGCTTGTATAGTACTTGTATCAAGATGGATCTGGTACTGATGTATATGGCCTATACAACATGAAAATAATCAAGTTTTTTCTTAATAGTTGCTTTGGGGGGGGGGGTACTTTTCAAACTTTTTTTCTCATCCTCCTGATCTTGTCCAATGGGCCACCTCCCCCAATCCAGCTGACTCGTACTTTGCTCTCTCTGGGCACATTCTGCACTGGGCAGAGTCTCATGGCCCTTCATTCCCTGCCTGGAGGGCCTAAATCCTTTCCTTCTGCTGAGAGGTGACGTGGGTGGTAGCAGCTGGTTCCAACACACTCCCCTCTATAGTCATGTAGCTCCAAATTCTCTGCATCAGCTGTCTTGAGCTTCACTAATTGCTGCCTTCCATAAGACTGCTGAGGATCAGATGCTTTCCTTTCATGTGCAGCACCCAGAGCACCCTTTGTCACCCAAGCAGTGAGCCTGAGCCACATCCCTCTTCTAGAATGGATGAACTTAACAACTGCTTCTTATTCCCATCCTTCTTGTCCTGTGCAAGTAATTTGAACATGGGTCATCTGTCTGCACCACAGGGGATGAGTCGTGCATTGTTTTCCCTAAAGTACTTTAGGCATAGTAGGAACTTCAGTTAGTCAGGGTTTTTCCTTCAGTCACAGACTTCATTAGTGACTTACAGGAGCTCACTGCCGAAACTGCCTTTATGGACTGTTTGTCTTGTGTATGTTTTGCTTTAGTTTCCTATATGTGCTTATTCTTGTGTATGTGGGATATGTACATCTATGTGTGTTGTGTAAAATTTAACTTTGATGGAGATAATAGTATGTACATCTGAATATATGTATACACGTGTGTAAGTGTTTGTACTAGAAGGAGAATATTTGCAACAAATGTATTTGCTTGTCCATCTACTGTTGAAGATGGTACTAAAGGTTGCTCTGATGCTATAAAGTCTTGCATTTTGTGACAACAGCAATTGTCACAACTCCATGGCATTTTTTATACTGTTCTTGGTATTTCCTGTTCAGAGCACACTTATTTTTTAGTGGTATGGAACATTATACTACTTGAAGACCTTTGATTCATTATGCACACTGTTATCAGTGTTTCTTTATATGTTTTGAAATCTAGTAAAATGTTGCTAAAACACTGAACAGAGAAGAGTGGTGAGGGTTAGTGTCATGCATGAATGTCTAGACCTAAATGTTTTTATGAGGTCAGTAACCAGAAGAGAGAGAGAGTTTGATAACTGGAGTAGGCCATTTCTCGCTTTTCTGTAGAAGTAAGATGGTTTTTATTCTTTGAAATATAGTTCTGTGGACTGCTTGTATCTTTTATTTGGAATATTTTGTGCAAATCTGGAGTTCTCCCTTTTAAGATGGGTTTACTGAAGACAGAACAGTGGTGCAGTGTACAGAGAGAGAGGGGGGAGAAGCGTGGGGTGACCACCAAAAGTGATGATACTGTACTTGTAATTACAGAGGTAAAGGTGATGCAAGATAACTGAGGTGTGTAATGCATGAGTTTGTACGGTTGAGGAGTTTTCTTAACATTTAACAACCAGCTGAGCTGTCCGGTGCATCGCTTTTCTCCACACAGTGCTTTTGTGGTTATTAGTTTTGTTTGCACTGTTTGTTCCTTTGCCGTTTTTAACATTTGTGACAGTTAAAGAAATGTCCGATTCTGATATTGGTTTCAAGAATTCTAAGTGATATTTGAAGGGGTAAATATGAAATTGCTAGTGTGTTTGCAGTCTTTTAAAGAATTTTTAACTTTGCAGTTCTCAAATACTTGAAGATTTAAACTAAAAGATGAGCCATTTTTTTAGCCTTTGCTATAAGGAGACTTTGATATTTTGTCCATTTTTAGGTAGATGCTTGATTCATTTTGGCATTTATTTCAAACTTTAACCAGCTAAGTGTCTAGGCACAAGTACCTCTTTAGGGTGATCAAGGAGCACTGTTCGGTTCTGTAAGTGACTTTGAAGAGTCACACACTGATAAGTGGAGACTGAAGAAATCACATGATTACGGAGTGAAGCTGGTTAACAGTTTATAGCCTTAAACATAGATTATGGTTCAATGCATAACATTGCTGCCTCAGAGTGCTTGGTTATCCAGTTTGATTTCCTAACAGGGGTAGCTTTGTCTTCCATTCCCTATAGGTTTTTGTTGGTTGGGTTGGCTTTCACCCACATCATAAAGCATTCTGGTATGTAAGTAGATGGGTGACTGGTTGGAGAAGTGTGTGCCCCCCCCCCCCATGTATCTTGATGGATTAGCTTTTTGTCAGGAAACTGCTTCTGTTATTTTAAGAGTGCCTGACTAGGTACCATATCCCTTGCGAGCCTGAGTAGTAGTGTGAGCATCCGAAATTGCTAGCTAGGGATCTATTTCCCATAGATATATGCATTTCTAAGGGGCTATCACTGAGTATCTAAGAAATTAATGTTACATTGTAACTTGGTTCTGGGATTTGAGAACCACTGTGGATGTAGCTTTCTGGCTGAGAAACTTAAAAACACACGCATATAATTTAACAGAAAAACTGCTAAATTTGCTTATGGTAATTAACAGTAATTTTTAAATCTGTTACAAAGCTGTAAAGGGAAAGCCAGAGAGCTGCAGGTCTCAAAACTGCTAGCATAGAATAAAATATTTGTCTGTAAACTTAGCAATTTCTGCAAAGTAATATTAAATAGCTTTGCTATGAAATCAAAAGTTTAAAAACTGGTAGTTTAGGTAAATACTGTTTTGTATTTGTGGAATGCTTGGAGAATGCTTGTGGCTTTACATTTATGGTTATCTATTTTAAAGGCACATTTTTTTGTTAATTTGTGTTTTTATGGAGAATACATTTTTATCTTTGTGCTTTTGTCTGCTGCTAATGCCCTTTCTTGTGCTCCTGGTGGCCCAGTCCAGGTGTGATTTTAAAAACCGCAAGATCCTTTTCCTCCATGTTTGCTGTTAGTTCAGTTTCCCCTTCTCAGCTGATGCTTCACACCTGGGTTGTTGTGGCCCAAGTGCAGTGCATTGCATTTGTTTGCATTGGGTCTCAACTGACATCTTTGTATCCCTCCATTGATGCAGCTCTGTGATCAACAGTGAGGCTAATTTGTTGTCTGTCTTGTCAGGTATGTCTGAACAAACGTATAAATCGTGGACCCAGGACTAATCCCCTACAGTACTTCACTTTCCTAATTCCTGGCACTGACCTTGCTCCCACAACCCTGTCTCCTACCATGCAGCTCTTTATTTCCTCAGTTTTATTTTTTTTCTTCAGTTTTTTTTTTGTCCTCTTCCTGTGTGGGATTTAGTCAAGAGGTACTCCCTTGTCAAGTTCACCTCTAACGAAGTCAAAGTTAGGTCTGGGTTTAATAACTGTCATTTCTGGTTGTTGGCTTGTTGATTTGCTGTCCTGCAGATTTCTGAAATACAACAAAGGTGCTAGACTTGTATTAAGACTGTCCATGATTTCCCCTGTTACACTTGCTGAGTTATTTTTTTTTTCCTAGATCCCTCACTTTGTACACAGATACTGCACTTCTGTCTTCTAGTTTGGCATTTTGGAGTAGCCAGTGATCTGTTTGAGGATCTCTATCAAGAGGTCTGCCAAAATGTTGGCCTGAATTATGAGGATTGTGAGATGTAGTCTGTCTGGTCTTTGATCTTGATTCTGTCTGAACTTTCACCCTGTCTCTTCTGATGAATGCTCACTTTTTTTTTCTCGTTTCAGTGTCAGTCCCAGTGTGGCACCATTCCCTTGCTTTCTTTGTAACAACTTAAGCAGATGAGTTATTTAGTACCTCCTGTTTTTTCCAAGTATTCTATGGTCTCCATCCTGCCTTTGCTCAGCCTGACTAATTCTGTCATTTGCTTCCTTCGTTTTGCTGTGTCCCTGAAAAAAGGCTTTGAAAGCAGAGTGGTTGAGATGTATGGCAAACTCGTAGCATTTGCTCAGCCTGACTAATTCTGTCATTTGCTTCCTTCGTTTTGCTGTGTCCCTGAAAAAAGGCTTTGAAAGCAGAGTGGTTGAGATGTATGGCAAACTCGTAGCAGGGGGCTATCAAAAATAATAGCAGGGGATCCGAAATCGTAACATTC
This sequence comes from Protopterus annectens, assembly GCF_019279795.1. Lineage (NCBI taxonomy): Eukaryota > Metazoa > Chordata > Ceratodontiformes > Protopteridae > Protopterus > Protopterus annectens. Next base: position 280,544,140 of record NC_056749.1, read on the forward strand.
AACATGTGCTTGTGTTTCAATTCAAGCCCATGGGTTGATAGTGAGAATTTGTAAATTTCCTCCTCTTGGAGGATATAAACTAATGAAATGTTTCTTGTTGTGCTGATGTACATCTACATCAGTGTACCAGAAAAATGTTTCCTTTCTTTGCTGTGACAAATTACACATTCCCACTCCATATAGTACAAAGCAGCCAAGTGGTCTCTACCACCCTTATTTCAGTAGACATACACATGCTTGCAAATTTTGCTGCTGAATTATTTGCATAAACTAATCTCATTTTTTTCTAAGACATACTTTACATTTGGAATTAATCATGGTGCACTGTTTTATACCCACTGCTCATTTTCTGTAACAGCTCTCAACTTTTTATAGCAAGAATCGGGGACAAAGCTAAAAATCCAAATTCTTAGATTTTAAACCTTGCTCAGCATAGAAAGTTGCTAAGATTTGCATTAGCGCGCATTTTCTGAAGGAAATTAAGTCTGAGCAAAGAACTGTGAAACTCTAGCAGTATTGACTGATTATTTTATTTTCTGATAAATCAGTGAGTATTACAAAGGATTAAACAAGGCCAAAATTTGAGTAAAAATTGGGGTGTGTCTTTTTTTACGTGTGTGTGTATATGTGTGTGTGTGTGTATATATATATATATATATATAACATATACATACACACACAGTTTAACAGCTTTGCTCAAGTATTTCGGACAAAGCCAAAATAATGGTAACTCGGGAAGATGGGCAGTTATTAAATATTACTGTAACTCAAGAGCCACAGATTTTGCATCAGCATGCCTCTTCAGAACAGAGAGGTATGAACCTGTCTAGCTTTAACAACTAACTGTACATCTTAATGATTTACAGTAACAAATATTTTAAGAGGACCCTGCAAAAATGAGTCAGAAACAGGAATAGTTGAGAAGTATACTATAACTGACAAGAAATAACCCCCCCCCCCCATTCATCTGTCCCCAAATGATATAACTGGTAGGTGTCTTGTGCTGTTGTAAATCTTCACTCCGTTTACATGGGCAGTAGGAGAATGACCGCAATTCACCAGCAACTCGCTGAACTCTTAACTGAGCGATACTCTAGGGCTTAAAATCTGGTCTGCTATTTTCCCCTTTGCTTGCAGCTAGGTCCAGGAGAATGTTCTTTCATTGGCTGTGAAATGTAGCCAATAGGTCTTGTTTTAAAAGCCAAAAGTTATGCTGTCCTCATAATGTGGAGTGGTTGAGAGGTATGACCCTTGTGTCCTACATGAACCTTTTGTTCCTTCCTGTGTTTGCTGCTCTTAACAATCATTAGGACTGCTGTATGAGACAGTTTTACCAGACTAGCAGGCATTCTTGTCTGTCCTTGTCACACATTTTCCTTTCTCCAGCAATGTTGGTATGAGGAAATCCATCCTCTTCAGCAGTAGGACTAATGTTTTTGATAGTCAATCAGTTTGGCATCTGAAACTTTCACAGGCTACTAGCTCTTCACCTTTTGCCCATAATGCTCTGCTGAAGAGGCTTTGTAGATCTCAGGAATGCCATGATAAAAAGGAACAGAAAAAAATGGAACAATGAAGTCCTTTAAACCATGTTGGTAAGATTTCAGGGAGACAGAAGTTGGCTGTGTTGTGGCCTGACCAGCTTATTCATTTCTAATGTTTTAAGTGTACATGGTTCATAATTTATGAGCAGGTCCATCTTGTCCATGATAGAACACTCGAGTGCTTGGCTTATCCTGCTTGGTCACTTTCATACCTGTGATAACCGAGTTCCCTAAAGGAAGTCTTTGATCTAGAGAATGTCTTGTATTCATTATCGCTATCACCAGCTGTCGTTTCCTCACGTTTTGTATGTCAGCATGACAAAATCACCTATGTGATTTTAATATTTACACCACTAGGTGGTTAGTGTCTTCAGTGAATACCATGTTTCTGTTGTAGAAATATATAAGGACGATTTTTGAAAATTGTCTGAGAAGTGGCCACTGGCTTAGTTGAAATTAATTGTAGACATTGGAGACAAATGAGTACTGTGCTCTTCATTAGAGGTTTTAATGAGATCAGGCAATCATTTTCTCATAAAATTTGGAGCTCCTTTATTGTTGGAAAAAGAACACTTTACAACTGTAAAGCTTTCCTTTAAAGATTTGGTTTTATCTGTATAAAGTCTGAGCTTTCACTGGACAGCCGTGCAAAGCAGTAAATATCTGTTGGAGGGGGTTTTCCTTTTTTTTTTTTTTTTTTTATGTGGTAGCAAGATCAGTTAACCAAATGGAAAGTAAATAAATTCTAGTCAGTTTGTGCACTGTCAAGCACATTGCAGCACACTACAACATACTGTATCAGCAGCTGCACAAATACAGTAGTGCAGTTACGAGAAACTGTGTGCTGGGTAGTATTTAAGCATTAAAAGTTTGGATGCGTCTGCATAAGAATGCATGAAAAATAATGCAGCGGATATACAAGAGGCACTGGACGAAACAAAACCATCTGAGAAGATGTAGCAAACTGTTAGGACATTTTTAGTACTCTTGCTCTTATTTCTAAAGAAAGTAAGCCATAAGTCTGCTGGCAAAAGTTGTTATAAAGTGTGATGATGGACAGACTAGTATCCAGCTGTAGTTTATTCCCGATAACTTACATTGAGTAGAAGTATTTTTTCAGATTGGCCAAGCATGACAATCCAATCTTTACTTTTCTTAGTATCCCCATCCTGTATTGCACCACCCTGCAGTTCTGTACAGATGTTAGTTTAACTGCTTAAGATGTTCTTCGGATGGCCACAGACTGATTTTAAATTGGTTATTTGTTGTGGTTGTGATTTCTAAACCTATAGGGAAATTTATATTCTTGGGTTTAGCTGGAGACTTTGTTGGTGTTTCTTCATGGTGCTTTGGGCACCATGGAGCAGAGTTTGAAATGATCCTGTGTGGTGGCGGGGGCACCAAAAGTGCGTAACCTGTTTTAAAGAAGTCCTATTCATTTCAGGTGTGATGTGTTCAGAACTTTTCTATTTATTTACTTTGCGTCTCCAGTTAAGTATGAGACATGTTGAAGCTGTATCTGCTTAAGCAGTCTATCATATAAGCCTTCTGTGTCTTCATTCAGAAATCCTTGGGTTTGGACTAGACTTGTCAGTTTCTACTTCAGTCCTGAAAAGCACTCTGTAATGGAACCTTTAATGTAAAGAAAAAAAAAACAAAATCTTTCATTTCCTGCTCTGTACCAGAGGTGCATAGTAAACTGATGAAGATTCATGTTTAAAAAGTTTTTGCTTGGTCTGTTTTGCTAGTGTCACAGTTGGGGAGAAGTCTGCATTCCATATTATAAGTCAGACACTTTCTCCCATTGGATTGTGGCTGTTGTCTGTTTTAAATGAAGTAGAAATTACTGTTGAACCCTAAATGTTGAGATAACAGGTGCTGAGGCTTGGCACACTCCTGCTGTTGCTGACTTGGGAAGTTTGATGCAGATTTTGAAATTGATTTGCATCCCCAACAAATGCACCTTGGCTACTTTTCTAGATGCAATAGGATAGTCTTTGTAGATGACCATTCTGTTTTATACTTAAGTGGCCAACCTGAACAGGCTATGATTCGGATGCTGGAGCACAGCCTTTGGTCAGTCACTACAATGTCGGCACCATTTGCTTTGATGCTTATGTCTTGTGTCTTCAGTGTCTGGTTTCTGTTCAGACCCATATTCTGAGCATTACCTTTGGTGCCAAAGCTTTACTATCTATTTCAGTTCCTGTGTTTTTGGCACTGGTATTTGCCATGTTATTGATGACTAGGGCCTTGTCCTGTGTATATTGGGATGATTCTGTTGTCAGCCCTTGTTTTTTCATTGAGCCAACACATGGGTACTTCAGCTTGCCCCATCAGCGCACCTTGGGTCAGAGCTTTGGTCCAGTAGATTTTCATTGATGGAGTTCATAGGCCTCTCAATTTCTTGTTTATGCCAGCAACATTCAAGACCTGCAGCAGTTGCCTGCCAGTGTTAATTTTCCTTTTATTCATCTTTTCCAAGTATGTAAGAAGCCCACTGTAGGAGGAAACTTGTGGACTCTCCCACTGAGTATCATGTGACTGATGTGAATGATTAGGGAGGACAGTGTTTTACATCCCGTAGTTATGGCCCAAGGGAAGTAGGCCATCTGATCATGTCCTCTTCACAGGCAGTACTGTAAAAGGCATTTAGGTCCTCCCAGTAATGTATTTTTTTTTTTTAATTGTGGTCCCATCTTGTGTGAGCATAATTGATGGCCACTAAAGCCACTTGGAAATGCATAAGATTGCCCCAATTCTGAAGTGCAAGCATGCCCTGCATTCTCTGAAGGATTTTAGTTTCTGGTGAGAAATTTCCTAAACCATATACTTGCATTAGCAGTTGCCAGGCTCCTGCATCCCAGGACACAGTGGTCCACCCTCCAAACAAGGAGTCTAATGTGATAAGACTGCTGCTTAGATATGGGCATTTACTTACTCTGTATCTAAACTGTGGGGCCCATCTGGCAGATTTTTAACAGAGAAATCCCTTGTAAGATGCCCTTGTATATTTAACAGATGATCCTGTAAAACTGTTTCAAGTCTCTGAACACACTTGTGGTGGACCTTAGTGTGCATGTATCTTGCACATTCCGCCAAAATTGTGACTTAGAATTGCAGTTTACTGGCATATCTGGCTTAGGTTGACTAACTTAGATGAAGAGACCACAGTAACTTTTATGAATGCCTGTAGACATGTTTTGGATTTGAAGTCGAGGCACACATGAAGAGGAGCAAAACATTCACTGCAGCTGGTGAGAGATTTCCACTCTGCGACATACCTACAGCATGAACAACAGCACTTTGGAAAGAACTCCTTTTAAAAAAAGGACAACTTTCAGTGGATTCGTGGCAGTCTTTCAAGCGTACCCTCCCACATGAGGTTGGTAGTGGCCGAGAGACTATACCAGATTGCTCCCCTCTGGAGGCCAACAAAGAACCTGTTGTCCCACCCATCAGACAGCTCTCACCTAGACATTACTCTCAGTGGTTCACCATTTGGCTTGTCTACTTGCAGTAGCTGCTAGTGACAAGGCAGCGTTATTAAAACATCTTTCCCTTCCCAGAAGCCAGGTACATGGAGGATTTAACAGAGGCGAATAAACATGTTTCTCTGTGTGGGCCATGTCTGAGGGTCTAGTCTGCCTTTTCTGCTTCCATCCCCACAGTATCGGACTATCCAATAAGTATTTCTAGCAGGTTTATTTAGGAAGGGATGCCAAAGAAATAGAAGTAGTTTGCACCCCCAATACACCTTCAGAAACAACATTAGGGGACAGGATATGTGAGCTTCATGTTTTGAAAGCATCAGAGGAAGGCTTTCAGGATAAATTAAACACACTTGAAAAGATTGGTAGACCGAGGATACAGGAGAACTGAGGTACATGAAGGGTTGAGTATGATTAATGATTTTGAGACCAGATGGAGCTACTCCATATTTTTCACATAATGCAGTACACTCAGTTTCTAGATCTTTTTCTATTCCACCTTCTGGAGTTAAGATACCAATGTTCTTTACTAAAGATAATGTAGTTTTTGATGCTATTAACAAACATTGGGGCATTCTTATTACTAACCCAGTTACACATGCTATAGTGGGAGACGGACCAAAATTTAGGTTTAAAAATAAACCAAATATTAAAAGATTATTGTGCCATTCCAAAGTCAGAAGTATTCAATCTGAAGAGCAAGTATCAGGTACCTTTCCTTGTGGAAAATGTAATTTCTGTGCATATATTGATCCGATCAGCAGCTTCATACATCCAGATATGGGAGACAATTTACTTTCCCAGTATGTGCTAATTGTAATACTGCTCATGTGGTCTATTTAGCCATCTGTAACTCTTGTGGGTCATTTTATGTAGGCAAGACCAATAGGTTTTTAAAAAACCGAATAAGGGAGCATCTTTATGCCATCAGGGTTAATTTGCATACCAATGCCCTGGCTAAACATGTGCCGAGCTGTGGTAATAAACTCCAATTTAAGTTTTTAGTGATAGATGCTATCTCGCCTAGTGTACGGGAAGGAGATATTAGAAATGCCGTAGAGAAGAGAGAAACCGCTGGATTATGAAACTGAGGGCTGATTGAGGCAGAGCCCTTAATGAAAGGGCCTCTTTTTTTTTTTTTTTTTTTTCCTCTCTCTCCTAGATTTAAGTATAGGTTTTAAATTTAAAAAAAAAGTTGTATGTATATATTTGTGTGTGTGTATGTGTGTGTATGTATATATATATATATATATATATATATATATATATATATATATATATATAATGTGTGTGTGTATGTATATGTGTGTGTATATATATATATATATATATATATATATATATATATATATATATATATATATATATATATTTTTTTTTAGTATTTCTATTTATTAATAGTGTTTGTTGTCTCTACTGTTATTAGTTGCAGTAGGTTTCTGTTATACAAATGTTTTAGTATAGTTGCTGTATTCAGTGTAGTATTTCATCTGTAAAAGATCTTTTAAGATATAGTAGTAGGTTGTCATTAAATAGATCACGTTTATTTTTGCATTTAGTGTAATTATGTATTTGCAAACAACCTGTTAAGCAGTTCAGGAAGATATGTTTTTAATTTATTAGGTGATTGGTTATGTTTGCAGTATTTAAGCATTCATAATGTATTATGCATGTATATGGTCTGAAGAATGGAGGAATGTGAAAGCGCTAACCTGGTGCACGAATAAAGACGTTCTTTGCCTTATTAATTCTGTGGATACTGGTGTTTATTTGCAACCGTGGTTGTTTATGCTGCCTGATTTGTTTGTACTATTTCATTCTAGTTTCTTTTGGCAGCGAAACATTTTACTCCGTGGGTAGTCATATTTATCGTTTGCTTATAATTGGAAATTAAACCACCTATATGGCGCTGACAGATGCAGCAAACCTACAAGCTGATAAATTTAGTTCCCATTTTCGCTCTGCTAATTTGTCTCAAAAGTTAAACTCCCATGACCGTAACTCCCTTGGCTATCAGGCCACAATGTGTTGTACAAAGCAAAAAAAAAATCTATGGGCCCTGATGTCCCAGATTGGTCATGGTTCATGATATTCAGGAGGCATTCTAGCTCTTTAGGGTCATTGTTCAACCTTGGCCTCTAGATTTGCTTTGTGCTTAACGAATGGGATTGTGCAAGAGTTATCCCTCTGCACAAAGGTGGGCCTTTTAGTGACCCAGTTAAAGTTTTATATCCAGTTCATGTAAGTTAAATAAAGGGACAAGGCAGGAATGTCTGTTGTTTGCTTTGGTAATTTGCAAATAGTATCAGAAAGAGTACTGGAATTTGAAATTAATAAATATTTTCATTCCAAAATACAGCATGTTAAGTTGTCTGTCTCTCGCCTTCATTCTTGCTGGATGGGTTCGGAGCCGACCTCGGCTCCGACTCGGCCACTCTAAAAGCTCGAGAGTTGGTTCCACCGGCTCGAGGCTCCCCTTATATCCCACAATGCTAGGCGAGAGTTACCCCAGATCTCGTTTGCCGCTACAGCTATCGAGGTGTTGGTTTTCTACCAGTTCTTGGTAAGTGACTTTTCTTGTGAAGTTAGTCTATTAAACCCCTTTAATTTTAATATTTTTACTTATTTCCCTTAGTTTAGAGGAATTCTTATCCCCTTTCTTAAAAATTCCTGTTTTTTTTCCCTCAAGAACTTTAAGTTCTTCCCTTGGGCCTACAGGCCTTTTTTTCTTTCCCTAGTGGAGTGTGTGTGTTAGTTTTCTTATTTAAAAAACCTAGTTAGTGGTTTATTATAATTTAAACTAGACAGGGTGTAATTAGTGTGTTTGTGACTGTGTGTGATTACACCTTTTGAGATGTCTAAAGAAGCAAAGGTCTCCGGATTCAAGAAGTGTGATGCGTGCTGTCAGAAAATGTCTCTGACAGACGCTCACACTTCTTGTGTCTACTGTCTGGGACCTTTGCACCTGCAGGACTCCTGTGCTGTGTGCCATGGCTTCAGCCCCAGGGTCCTGCAGGAAAGAAAAAAATAAGTTAATTTTAAGGGGCTTACTCAAGCCAGAGGATTCCCTTTCTGTATCTACAGGGAAGCCCTCTAAGGCATCTAGGTCTTCGGCTCCGACAACTGAGCCGAGACCTAAGGTTTCTAAACCTCTGTCTACATCGGCTCCGGCTGGAGCCGATGAGTCTCAGTCCACAGTTTCTGTGGTTCCCTCGGCTCGGCTGGGCCGAGGTAGAAATTCCCGTGTCGGCTCCGACCAGACCTTCGGAGCCGACAACTAGGAAGAGGTCCAGGTCACCATCCCTTGGCTCCGTTCATTCGGCTCCAGGATCTCCCCTGCTGTCTGAACGGAGCCAAAGATCTCACTCCTCTAGGTCATCGAGGCTGTCGGATCATGACCTTCAGAGGGTAGTGAGTCGACTTCTTAAGTCCGAGGCACTGGCCCAGATGCTTCAGAGCCCGACTCACTGGCCCAGATGCTTCAGAGCCCGACATCAGTCGATGCCTGCCCCGGTCCATCAATATATTCCTCCTTCGACTCTCTTGAGCTCGGAGCCGGGTCGCGTCGGAACCGAGACTGTGATAGCGTCGGAGCCGATACAATTGTCTTCGGCTCCGATTTCTTCCTTGGAAGAATCTCGGCACCGGACTTCCCTCGTCGGCTCCGAGGGGGTGAGTGGCATCGGACCCTTGTCCGACCCCCCTCTCGGTGCTTCGGCGCTGGTGAGTTCGGCTCCGACATTGGCCTCGGAGCCATCTCTGTCGGTGCCGAGGGAGGTTCTTAGCTTCTCGGAGCGGGGACCTCTGGCTTTGCCTGACAGGGGTGCATTCGAGGTCATGCGGAGTGTGTTAGAGCCTGGCTCTACTCCACAGTCGGCTCCGTCCGCCCCTCCCTCTACGGTGCCTCAGGTCAAGTCGACTCACTCCCTCATCCCGGACCGCAGAGAGCCAGCTCCTCAGGAACCCCTGTGGGATTTCATCCTCTTCCGAGGCCTCTCCTGATTTGGCAGAAGAGCCCCCTCGGAAGAGGAAGTGTAAGAGGAAACACATTGACTCACCTGAGTCCATCACGTCTGACACAGATTTAGATGATTCTGAGGGTTCTCCCCGTTCCCCTTCTGAAGATGTCTCATTTGCAGACATTCTAGAGATCCTGAAGCTGAGGGGAAATTGGCCAGCCCTCAACCCTTCGGAGGATGAATCTGTGTATCTTGAGGCGTTTGGCTCTCGCCCTTCCACCTCCTGGGTGTCCCCCCCCTTTGACCCCCTCATGCAGGTGGTTGCTAAGAAGGCATGGGCGGCTCCTGATTCAGTGGACCCCACTCCCAGGAGACCCTCCAAGTTCATAACGGCACCAGCAGACAAACAGTTCTTGACAAAAGGAGTCTCTGTGGATGCTATGGTGGTAGCTGCTGCCACTAAGAAGGAGCTAGCTGATCCTTCAGTACCTGTCCATCCACCTAACAAGGAATCTAGGTCCATGGACAGGTGCGGAAGCGGATGTTCTCGTCAGCGACATTCACCATGCGTTAAGCTGAACTACCTATGCCATTTTACTCGTCTTCAAAGGGACTTGATCAAGGCGAGTGAAATGTTAAAGGACCCTACAGCTGCGGGTTTTCAAGATAAGATGAACACGCAGCTGGCTACCCTTAACTCCATAACCAACTCCTCCATGCGCCTTCTTTCTTACGGCTGATGGAGCGAGTAGAGCCGCAGGGACAGGTGTGGCCTTACGTAGGCATGCCTGGATGCGGCTATGCAATTTCGGACCCCTTCAAGGCGTCTTTCACTAACTCCCGTTTGATGGATCATCTCTCTTTGGTCCTCAAGTGAAAGAAACCTTGACTAGGTGCGAAACTGATGGCAAGACCCTTTCTGCCGGAGTCCGTTTTTCTACTCCTTCTAGGCCTTACCCCAAAGGCCAGAAAGGTGGAAAGATGTGGTTCCGTAAACAATCTCAAGGGACTTCGCCTGACGCACAGTCGTTTCCCCGCCAGAGGCGGGAATAACAATGGTAGACGTCGTCCTAGGGGCAGGGGGGGTCCGCAGAACCAGGGCAATCGGGAAGCCTTCTCTGACAAGCCCTTTCAGCATCCCTGAGGTGTTGCCCGGCTGCCCACCTTCGGAGGCAGTCGGGGAAGATTGTCACTGTACCCAGAAGCCTGGCTATCCCTGACTCGAGACAAATGGGTACAGTCCATCATTTCCGAAGGCTATTCTATCCCCTTTCTTCGCATTCCAAACCAATCAAAAAAATCCCTTCCAGATGTTCCACCAGCTCAAAGGGATCTAGCGGTTTGGGAGATTTCAAAACTGCTTGCAAAAAGAGCAATTCAGCCAGTTCCAGCAGACCAGCAAGGATCCGGAATCTACTCAAGGTTCTTTTTAGTTCCAAAGAAAACAGGGGACTGGAGACCAATTTTGGATCTCAGTATCTTGAACAGATCAGTCAAGAAAACAAGATTTCGGATGGTCACGCTGCAATCCATCCTTCCCTTTGGGCAAAGGAAACTGGATGTGCTCTATAGACCTTCAGGATGCGTACTAAGAAGATTCCTCCGCTTCAGGCTGGGAACCAGTCATTTTCAGTTCAGGGCCCTGCCCTTTGGTCTCACCACTGCCCTCCGGGTGTTTACCAAATGCATGGCAGTGGTAGCTTCTCACCTGAGACGACAAGGATTCCAGGTGTTTCCATATTTGGACGACTGGCTCCTCACAGCTCCCACCAAGCATCTCCTTCTGATGGCCAGGGATTACACTTTTCGCATTTGTCAAAAGTTAGGCATTTTCAATAAATTGCGAAAAGTCTGTTTTGTCGCCTTGTCGTGCTATTACTTTCATAGGCGCAAATCTAGACACAGTAGACATGTCTGCGAGACTAACACATCAGAGAATAACAGACATTCACAAACTGGTCTCACTCCTTTTCAACAACAACAGAATCAAAGCCAGGTTAGTTCTGAAAGTGTTGGGAATTATGGCGGCCATACCTCTGCTTCCATTAGCCAGATTCCACATGCGGATCCTTCAATGGATGCTCTTTACTCAATGGTCATACCAGCAACTTCCAATGTCTCACACCATTATGATCACGCAGGCGTGCAAAAATCATCTCATGTGGTGGATGTCTTCCCCTCAGCTCTTGTTGGGAAGACCCTTTGTTCCACCCTCCGGTTGCTACTCTGACAACGGATGCCTCCCTGATCGGGTGGGGGGGGCATTATCAGGGCAGGACGGTCCAGGGCACATGGCAACCAAACGAATGCCACTTGCACATAAATGTTCTGGAGATGAGAGCAGTGCTTTTAGCGTTGCAAGCCCTTCAAGACTCTCTTCCCTTGGGAGCGATTGCAATCCAGACAGACAATATGTCTGTAGTGTGGTACATCAACAAACAAGGCGGAACCAGGTCATACCCCTGTGTCGAGAAGCAGTCAGATTGTCGCAATGGGCGATTTCTTCTCAGCGGTTTCTGATAGCAACGCTCATCCCCGGGAAGTCCAATCAAATTGCGGACAAGTTGAGCAGAGCTATCCTCATGCCTCACGAGTGGTCTCTGAAAGACTCTGTTGTGAGAGAAATTTTCCTCAAGTGGGGTCAGCCTTGCTGCGATCTTTTTGCTACTCCCCAAAACAGCAAGTGCAGAGAATATTTCACTCTATTCCCTTTACCAGGCCAACCCAGCAGAGACGCTCTAGTCCAAGTTTGGCCCCGGGGACTTCTGTATGCATTTCCTCCCTTCCCACTAATCTCTCAAGTGATATACAGAAAGCTATTGCTCAGGCGGCCTCATTGATCCTCATTGCTCCTTACTGGCCTCGACAGGTGTGGTTCCCCTTTCTACATCGATTTCTATTGGAGCGACCGTGGAATCTGGACCTAGTTCCAGATCTTTTGATCCATCAGTCGGGTCAGTTTCATCGCTCCCTCCCCTCTCTGAACCTCACTGCTTGGTTCCTCCAGTTCCAACCTTAGCCAGGCTTCCTCAATTATCTCACTCCGTTCGAGATATTTTGATAGCTTCCCATAAATCTTCCACTCGGAAGATTTATTTGAGTAAGTGGAAACGCTTCACATATTGGGCTCAAGGAAAGGACATAGATCCTTTCACTGCTTCCATCCAATTAGTCCTTGAATTTCTAGCTGAACTCTTCCATGCAGGTTCATCTCCCTCTACTCTTAAAGTTCAATTGGCAGCTATTTCTAACTTTCATGTGGGTATTTCTGAATCTGCCTTAATGTCCCACAAGCTTTGCAAAGCCTTTTTGAAAGGAGTTTTTCTTCTCAGACCTCCTATAAGAAATCCTCCTTCTCCTTGGGACCTAAATTTAGTTCTTGCTTCTTTGATTCTTCCCCCTTTCGAACCTGCAGTCTCCTGTTCTTTAAAATTGCTATCATGGAAGACTCTTTTTCTGGTAGCTATTACTTCAGCTAGAGTTTCAGAGCTTCAAGCACTCAGCTGTCGACCTCCTTATCTATTGTTTCATAAGGACAGAGTATCCTTACGAACTAACCCGTCCTTTTTGCCTAAGGTGGTCTCGTCAAATCTAAATCAAAGCATTGACCTCCCTGTCTTTTTTCCAGAATATTCCAATAGGTCTGAACAAAAATTACACTGCCTGGATGTTCATCGTCAATTGAGGTACTACTTGGATAGAACAAAACAATTCAGAAAATCTGATCAGCTGTTTGTCTCCTATGCGGGCAGAAAGGGACTTTCAGTTTCAAAGGTATCATTATCCAGATGGCTAACATCTTTGATTTCCCTTGTATATGAAATTAGACACCAAAAACTGCCTAATAAACCTAAGGCCCATTCCACCAGAGCTTTGGCTACTTCTTTAGCCTTCCAAGACAGACTGCCTATTGACACCATTTGTGCAGCGGCTACTTGGGCTACTCCTCACACTTTCATTTCTCATTATAAGTTGGACTTGGCTTCTAGGCATAGAGCTAACTTTGGTTCCACTGTTCTCAGGAGTCTGTTCCGTTAGGCCACCGGGACAAGGTGCTAGGGCCGGTCCCATCCAGCAAGAATGAAGGCGAGATAGACAACTTAACATATAGAAGTTATGTTCTTAACATAACGTTCCATGTTAGTTGTCTTCTTCTCGCCTTCTTCTTGTCCCACCCTCCTTCCCCTGGCCTGGACAGACCTAGAGGAGTTGTGATTGTGACCTCTCTTTCTACCACCTCTTTCTTAGGCATATGCTGTTGTGCATATTTCCTGGATCAGGATGTAGGTCACCCTTCTTTCTTCCTGTTGTTAGAGGTGGACTCTGTTTAGAGTTATTCTGTTACTATTATAAGCTGGGGTTAGCTTACAAACGAGATCTGAGGTAACTCTCGCCTAGCATTGTGGGATATAAGGGGAGCCTCGAGCCGGTGGAACCAACTCTCGAGCTTTTAGAGTGGCCGAGTCGGAGCCGAGGTCGGCTCCGAACCCATCCAGCAAGAAGAAGGCGAGAAGAAGACAACTAACATGGAACGTTATGGTAAGAACATAACTTCTATTTTTTTACAGATGACAGATTGTTGACATTAGGAGATATTAATGTATCTTTTGAATTAATCTAGTTCAGTTTTTTTAAATTTTCATATATGAAATTTAATGAAAGCAAATATGAAGTTATTTTGATACTCATTTAAAAGACAAATATAGCTGGGGGAAAAAGACTAATTATTCAGAAATGGAAATCTATTCAGATATTAAATAGTAAATATTACTCCAAAATTATTAATGAAATTCTCTTGCAGAACAGTGTTTTTTACTTTTGAAGAAAGGTTGATGCTTAAGATTTTACTTAAAATAGTATGCATTACAATCTCTTAGCTGAAAATGAAATGCAAAACCTAGAAAAAATATTTTTGTCCTTATGGTTTTCATTAAAACCAAGAATGGCAATCCAGAATCATTTGTGTGTGAGAGATATGGAGGAATTGTATTTCCAAATTTAGAATCCTGTGCAGGTATGTTTAGCATAATTGTTCAGTGACTAAATTCAAATGATATTCAACGAAAAGATTTTTATGAACAAGTTGTATTGAGTTCATTTAAACTAAAGGATTCATATAAATTGAAAAGTTATTTTTTTAATTGGGTTTTAAAGTACTGTATAGAATCTAAATTGAGGAGTGTACTTTTACCATTATTTTACGTCAGTTATATAACTTTTAAATGTTTTTCTATACAAATTGCTATTACTTGAAAAATTTAACTTTTTATATTTCTTATAGCCTCAGCAGTAGACGTTGATAGTAGCTCATGCTGATACAATTCTGTGCAAAAATTTCATGTATTGGTTTGATTGCATTACTAAAGATAATCTTTTGACTTCTGTTGACATTTAGAAAAATCTAGAAGCATCTTTAAAATGTAAAACTCAATTCTATAGATAAATGTAAAGCTTTTGTAAATTTACCAAAGGAAAATGACAAATATAAATACCCAAATTTGAGTGTTTGATATCGGTCATTATTGGAGAATTATCCTGTCGAGGTAGTGATTTTAGTAAATAATGAACTAGATAAAAATGTATTGGAATTGGGTAGATTCTTTAAATATCAATGAACTTTTTAGAAGAGAAAAATAAATATTGAAGTCCTGTTAGTCAAACATCCATAAGCATACATTGGAAAATGTTTGTGGAAATATATTCACAAGAGTATACACAACATCCTTACGTTGTCGACGTTTAAAGGGGTAACAGCATCCATTTGTTGGAGATGTAATAAAATAGTGTTGGTTGGATACGTATTTTCTTCAACTGTGAAAAGCTTAGTGGTTTTTAGAATGATATAAAAGAATACTTTACTTTAAAGCTTTCTGGACTGATAATTGCATGCCTGCAAGTTGAGTTTTTGTGTCTTTCGGCTTTTCCTGGTTAGGGGTCGCCACAGCAGAACTCTGGTCCGCTAATGATTGGCGCTAGAGTTTTACGTGCTGGCTTGCCGGGCCTAACGCACAATCTTCAACGAAGGAACACCCGTTCACGCATGTCGCCACACAGAAGACGCTCTAACTGAGAATCGAACGGGCAACGTCTAACGCAGTATGCAAGTTGAGTAATTCTGTTAAATGCACCTGTTCTTTCAGTTGTACATTGTAATCAATAGAAAATGTTTTGGGTTTATAACTAAAAAAATGAATTCAGATATTGAACCTTTGTTTTGAGTGTCTTAATTTGGCCACTGTTTTTTGTAAAATGGAAAAAGATGTTCTAAAATTGAGATCTTTTGAAATTTGGTTATTGGAACAAATTAATATCTTGTCAAAATATGAAGATATGTACTGAAGTTGTAATAAAATTATACTACCGTTGCTTTTATTTAATCCTGAAAAATATGCTCAATCTTTTTTTCACTTTACTTATTTTGTAAATATGTTAAGAAGAAAAAAAGTTAACCAAAGCTAAGAAGGTTACTAAACAGTTCAACTATGACCAGTAAATTGCACAGTGGCTTGATACAAGAATTATAGGAAAGTCTTGCCTGTAGTTCGTAAGGCACACTCAACAGTGCCTTCTGGATGAGTTTTTGTTTTACAGCAAGTTGGCCTTTTTTGTACCCATTTTCCGATCATCACGAGATTGACTTATCTCAAAGAAGCACCACATCGGATGTGCAGTAGTAAGCCCCACCCACCTTCTGCATGCCCATACATGATTGACAGGCACACACATCCTCAAGTATACTTTTTGCTTTCAAATGAAAATATACTTCATTCATTTATTTATTTATTTGCTGACTGTTTAAGTGAAGAGGTGCCACTGCTCAATACAACTTTGTCTGTTACATTAGCATGTTTGAGAATAGTCCTCAATTATGCAGTGGTTTACATCCACTGACGTATACTGGATGTCAGCTGTTGTAGTATTTACTTGTAGTATAACACATGTTCTGTAATACCTGATTTATTTACACAGATGCTCAATGCAATGTTTGCCTTTTTGGCTGGGTTTTGTCTGAAAAGGCCCTTGACCAGTTTGCTTACTTGGTTAACCAAGTGAAATTAAAAATCTTACAATAAAAGATGCATATAACTGAGTTTAGCATGATGTAGTAAGCATTTTATTACTTGGAAGAAAATTACTAGTTTTGTAGCCTTTAAGAGGAGCATTACAGCTGGCATGGATTAATTTTCATTTCAGTATACAACGTAACTGTATAATGTAATGATATAGTGCACGTAATGTAAATCCCCAAAAGGGGTCATGCAGTGTGCTGACTATGAAGCTTCTCCCCCTCTTTTCTCAAAGGAATTTTTTTTTTTTTTACAGCACCCCCCCCCCCCCCCAGAAGAAGGTGATGTCTGTAGTCTTCACAAGGGAAATCTTACCTACCAGTTGTGCTCCCAAGTACCCCCAAATGTGGGAACTTTCCCAACCCCTGGGAGAGATCCATGCTCATTCACTTGCTTTATGGCTTCTCCAGTGCTGAGACTGAGATCCTAAACACATTTACCTACTTTAGTTATAGCTTTATTTCTGTGCCCTGTAAAGCCTGGCAGTGGTGTCCAAAGCTACTTTAGGTAGTTTGAAGCTTGAGACAATTGAAAGTTTTCTGAGGAAATCGAATGAATAAGTACCACTTTATGTATGTGTATTGGTTACACTAACAATTTTATTTATGCATATCTGTGATAAATGATTACAGCAAAGAGCACTTATCAGAGGATGAGGACTTCCAGTCTAGCCTGTTCTCCCAAACCATTATGAAGTCTTGCTGTAGAGCTTTTTTGAGGTTTAACTGAGTTTTGACGTCTTGCTTCAGTTGTTACTTTGGAACAATATTGATCAAGAATATATTCCTGTGAGGCACCACACAGCAAGTCCTGCTTGGGATTCTAGCCAGTGTTTCCTACAGGCAGAGCTCTACAGTACAAGTTATGTGCTCTTAACCATCGTGCTAGATCAGGGAGAACTTCTACTCCAGGAACACTCTTTTCCGTCTGTCTTCTTGCCTTATGCTGTGCAAAGACTGGAGAAGAGGGAAGGAACTAGGCATTATAGGATAAGGGAGTAATGTACAACCTAGGAAGATTCTAAGGGCTGAGCAGTACTTTTATACAATATATAGAAGTTAAGTTTTCTGTCCTGTGCTAAAGAACTACTTGCAGCTCTAGCATTAATAAGTACATATAAGTTATGTCTTTGCATATTGACTACTTGGCCTCCTCTGAACTTTACAGTGTATTTGTGAAAATATTTCTGAATGATAAGTGAGATACTGATATTGAAGATATTTGTGATTGTGGTGAACTCATTTTTTTTGAGATTTTCTTTGAATGCTGAAGTAAGGTTTATTTAATGGCGGTTTGTTTTTTTTTTTTTTTTTTTAACAAAAATCATGCATAATCAAATTACTTTAGCTTCTCAATTCTTTCCACAGAATAAGACGGATTTTAAAGTTATTCTGTATGAGAATTATATTGCATGTTTCACCTGAGACCTGTAGTGGTTTTGTGGTCACTGAAAAGTGGACATTCAAAATACCCATAATCATGAACAGCTTATAGGTTTTGTTCGAGGTAACTGGATTCAATCCTGAAGCCTAGGGACACTTACATGTGGTATGTGCTTTTCGAATTATCTTGTGAGGTGAACTTTTTTAAAATCAGCACTCTCATAATTTATGCAAAACTGATTCTGGAAATGTGTACAGTAAAATATGTGGTGTAAAAAAAGTAACTGGTGACAGCTTTTGTAATCTTGGGTGTATGGTATTTTTTTCTCTGTCGTGAAAGGTTATGAAATGTTTAATGTAACACTGGATACTGTGAGGTTATGATTATGATGCCACTTGTTCACTGAAGTATATTCGTATGTGCTTGTAATGCCACTTGTAAGGTAAATCTCCATGACGGGAATATCTGCCTTAAAGTAAATTCTCTACATATGAACATTTTGTAATGCAAGTAAGACCAGGTTTTGGTAATCTCACCAGTGTAGAGCTGCTACTGTGTAGCAGTCACTGGGCTATGCCAGGAACTATAAGGATCTGTAACTTTGTAAGACTATCTGGGATGTCATGCATTGTATGAATCCCTGATGAGATGCACGGGATTAGTAGTACACGAGAGTGAATGATGAGTGCAGTAATACTTCATTCTGTTTCTGGGTTGCTGTACTTATTCCTGCATTATGGTCTAGTATGCTGTAGCTTGGCTTTCATTTGTAAGGCTGTGATGGTTTGCAAGTGCCATCTTTATGCGTTATGTCCAGTTCTGTCTAGATCTGCACTTAACACTAGTTTAAATGCAGCTCCTCACAAAATTTGAGTATTTGTATTACTGTAAGAATATTGAGTTTAGCTTCACTTTTCTTGAGGATTGCTTTTGCAGCCCTTTGATCTTTCAGCAGGAATCTTCAGCTGTTCAATGTATCATATGCCTTTTGTGTCAATTGGTTTGTCTTTCTCAGCCAGGCTCAGTCTCTGTCCTCAATGTTGGCAGTTCAGACTGAAGCCAGCTGGCATCAGGTTTGGACATTATTCTACTGTTGAAAGCTTTCCTTATTGTTGGATAACCCAAGGTATCTGTCCTACCAGTGATGCGGGTTCCATAGGCATCTCTTCTCTTGAAGAGGGTATAACCTGTTCTTGTCGCTAGCCATCCCCACGGCATTAGTTTATACCAGTACTCCTATATTACTTTTGTTGACTGGGGTAGCCCAACTGGGTTGTATTCACCCCTTTTCTGCAGAGGCCCAGGGACAAAGGCTCCATTTACAAAATAGGTAGTTTTGTGCAAAAGAGAATAATGTAAAATTAAAGGTTACAATCTGGACTTATAATAATTTAAAAGGCAGCTAGCTATACTAGAGACGCAAGTAAAAGCCATTACATATTAATGTATGACAAATTGGTCTGCGTAATTAAGATTAAAATGCTAATTCACAGTTTTACATTGTGGGTAGGAGGAATATGAGAAGAGGTGTGGTAGATTGGTATTTAGCAGAGAGCAGCAGGTGAGGAAATGAGTTGTGTGCAATTTTCTGATATAGAGAGAAGTTGTAGAGAAGCTGAGGTAGATACAGAAGGTAGTGAGTACAAGTTGGAATTTTGCTTAAGAGAAAAATTGTTGTAGAAGCTACTGAAAAGGCAAAGGGGGCTAGACAGGAAACTTACATTGAGAGATTGCTTTGAGGGGTAATGTAGGTAGGTAAGGGCAGTAATAGTCTAACCTGTGGGGAGGTGCAAGAGCACAGCCAATTGTTTTTTAAAATGTTTTAACAATTCTTTGAATGTGAATAGGTTGTTTAGTTGACCGATAGTGGCAAGTATGTAAATTTGTATTTTGGAGAGAATTTGAATACAGGGACAGACCAGGAGGGTTGCGAGATGAGAGTTATGGTTAATGGGGACTTGTTAGTGGTGCGTAGTGATTGTGTAGAGGTGCAAGGTTCCAAAAAGGCTTGCAGTGCAATTTTATGGTTTGTGGATTATATTACAAAAAGTTGCCAACTGGGTGATGGAGTGTGTGTGTAGAAGTTCTAGCCAGCCAAACTTTTTTAAGACTAGGCAGGGGTGGGATTGGTCAGTGGCAAATTCAGCTATTCTGTTTATAGCATTGTTCAGATTTTGTTGGTAGATTGCTGAAGGCTGTTGTAGATGGAGACAGAATGTAGTAGAAAAGGTAGGAGATATACAGGCAGCGTTTTCTCTTTTGCAGTACTAGTTAAAAAAATGTTTGCTACGATACAGGAGTCCAATTTTTGTGTGTTTCTCTTTTTTTGTAGTATCAAACTTTAAGTGGTTATGACACCAAGTAGCTTTGTGTGCGACAAGTTCAATAGGAGTGTTTGAGGTGATGGCAAAGTTAATTTTGTATAAGATACATATTTTGGTGCGAAAAGCCATAACTTGGTTTTCTTAGCATTTAGCAGGAAGTAAGAATTGTTGAGGCAAGTTTTTAGAGAACAATCTTTCTTGAAGTTATCAGATGGACGACTTGATACCAAAACATGAGCCTTGTGCCTCCTCTCCAGCTGAGATGGGAAGAATGGTGATTGTTCTTTCTGCCATTTTCTTGCCTATAGCCTGCTAGAAATATCTATTTTAAGGTATGTTAAAACCTAATGAAGATGGTCTGTGGAGAAGAATCTGATGGGATACAGTATCAAATACCTTAGATAAGTTAAGGAATAGAGAGAGAAGTTTCCAGAATCCCTGTGGAGGGTAGGTGAAATTAAGGATAGCTGTGGTGTGTCCTGAAGCTGTGCTGGGCAGTGGAGAGGATGTTCTGTTAAGTGTTTTGAGAAGTTGGGACTGTACACTTCAAGAATTTTTGATTGAGTCTCCTCCTTTTTTGTAAGGGCATAATTAGTGACTTTTTTCCACTTAATTTGTACCCGATTTTCTTTGCTCTCTCCTTTTTTTTAATTTCTTTTTTTTTAGGATTAAAAAATTAAAAGGGTATTTTTTAAATGGGGTTGGAAAACCAGGTTTTAATTTTTTTTGGGGGGGAGAAGGAATT